>NW_022589715.1:26380064-26628778 GCF_004348235.1 Phoca vitulina | reverse complement strand
CCCCCCCCCCCCCCCCCCCCCCCCCCCCCGGCCCCGCGCCCTCCCGCGCCCCTCGCTCCACGCCCTCACCGCCGGCTCCTGGGCCGCGGGCGCCGGCGGGGCTGCAGCGGGCGGCGCCTGGGGCTGCTGTCCGGCCGCCGCGGCGGTCTTCTGCTGCAAGGCGGCCTGCTGAGTCAGCAGCTGTTGTTGGTGCACGCTCGCGGCCAGCTGCGGCGGCTGCTGCTGGTAGAAGTTCTGTGTCAGCGGCGGCTGGGAGCTGCCTTGCGACACCACCGGGAACTGGGCGAGGGCCGGCTGCTGGGCGGCTGGGTGTGCTGCCTGAAACTGAGCATGAGAAGCGGCAAAAAGGAGGAGGGGAAGAAAGCCTGTCTCGGAACAGATTTCCACAAAGACCAAGGTCTCAGGAATAACCAAGCCCAGTCTGAAGCCAAAGGCAAGGGCGGGCAGAAGTCCCGTGGCCTGGCCTCACAATTCCCGAGGGGACCCTCAGGGTATAGACGTAAACCTCACAGCACCTGACACGGCCAGGCTGCCTCCTGGCCCCCAGCCCGGCTTCGGGTGGGTTGATATGGCAAGCCTGCGGGCTTCCATTCCACTGGGCACCTTGTGGTTCCCCATGCTGGAGTGTAGCAGAAGCTAATAAATGATCTCCCAATCACAGAAGTAATCCCTCTTGTAAAGGGATTTGGCAGCAGCCAAGATTAAAATGCTTTGCTCCATGAACAGGACGAAGCAGTGACACTGAAAATCACCTAAGTGCTAAGCCAGCTATAAAGAGTCCGTTCAGGCCCTTCTGAAAATTATTTCTCTGTAGCTCCATCTTATTAACAGTCCCACCTTTAAACATTCAAAATGTTCTGTATACCACACTTACTGATATTTTATCTTGTATTGGTAACCGATTCTTTCAAGTTCTCAATATTCTCTTATAAACTGCCTACGGATAGGGATACTTTTTATCCATCTGTCTACTCCCCACTGCCAAGGACTATGTGACACACACACACACACACACACACAGGTCAAACAAGGGCCTACTGATGAACAAAAGTCAAGGTCTTGTCTTTGAATATCCTAAACACTGTTACTTAGTTGTAGAGTTAACTGAGAGGACACTGTCGGCCTCCTGGGGCAAAGTTAAAGGGTTAGCAAAGAAGCAGATGTCAATAAATAGCTGCCTATTTAGAACTGCAAAATGCTGGAAATGACCAAATGTTTATCAACAGGGACACTAATTGAATAAGCCATGCTATGTATCCTTAAAAGAGAATACTCTCAAGTTGTAAACAGGAATGAGGGCTCCCTCTATTATTACAGGATGGAGGGGGCAGAATTCTGCAGATTTAACTTTGAAACTCTGTAAATGTTTTATATTTTCATACAACAAAATTAACCCAAAATTTGGCAATAACTATAAATCAAAAGCAAAATGAAACAAATAAACCTGTGTATCAAACTGATAGCCAAACTCTCCAGAAAATAATGAGCAAAACATTCTAAGAATGAAAAAGGCAAAGAAATCTTAACCTGTTTCCAGTACTTGTGTTGGCACTATTGTCTTGAAATTATAAAGCAATTAAGTGATTATGTTAATGTTGTTAGGAATCAAGATTTTCAGATTAGAAAAATACAAATATAAAATCCAAGGAGTTAAGCAAAAATCCTATAATTACAATTCTGAATTACGAATATAAATTTAGATTCGTGGTGTATATTCTGTTAACAAAAGAAACAAAATATCTTTCGCAAGTATCCACTGAAAAGGCCTAAAAACAAATAACTGTTCCATTAGCAAATGAGTATCTTTAGCACCAAACTGTGGTCTCTAAATACCATTTTTAAAAGGAAATGGAGCTCCTTCAGAGAAATGGCTGTTTCCAGGTCAAGGGCAGAGTAAGCCTAGAGCGGCCTGTTACAATAAATAGCAAGGAGGGATGCCTGGGTGGCTCAGTCAGTTAAGCAGCTGCCTTCAGCCCGGGGTCATGATCCCAGGGTCCTGGGAACGAGTCCCACATCGGGCTCCTTGCTCAGCAGGGAGCCTGCTTCTCCCTCTCTCTCCCTCTGCTTGTGCTCTCTCTGTCAAATAAATAAAATCTTTAAAAATAAATAAATAAATAAATAGCAAAGAAACCATGCACCACCAAAAGACCCAGGAGCCAGTCTGAAGAGAATTCCACTGGCCAAAGCTGAGGCAATTTAAGCATCAAAATAAAAATTTTAAAAGGCAATGTCTGGAAACATTACAAATACGTTTAAATCCCTGAATTCACGATGATACTAAAACAAAACAAATCAAAAACCTCTGTTCACCTTTAGATGACACTAAGAACAAACCCATTCTGAAAACTGGTAAACACAGGCAAAGAATCAAGCGCTTTTTCTGCCTTTTCTATATAAACAGTACCTCAGGGTCATCAAATAGTTGAGAAAAATTCTTCACAGAAAAATTCCAGCCCCTAAGTGAAGAGGGAATGCTAGAATATCACCATGTTGACATCCCTAATGAGTGAAGGGACTTAGGAAATGATCAGCAGTTGCTGCTAAACTGATCAGGGACACTGAATGAATGGATCAGACAGACAACACCAAACTCACGGACTGATCTTCATATTGATAAAAGATAGGACAACCAGACTTTATACGCCTCCTGAAGTAATACAACCAGAAGAACAAAGAACTATTCCAACTGAATCGAATTTTGACCAAGCCTCAAAAAACTACCAGTTTACACAGGGGATGGAAGAACATATTAAATGACCGCAGGGATGCAATTAGCCAAATCCAGAAGGTGGAAAATTCTACAGGACAAATGACCCAGTTTCTTCAAAAAATTAAATGCCAAAGGGGAAAGAAAGAGGGAGAGGGCACTATGAATAAAAGGGGACTTAAAAGATACGTCTATCATTATAAAATGAGTATGTTCAGAGTAAAAAATGTAGAAAAAATATGAAAAGATAATGGAGGAAGAAAGATTCACAACTAAATATAACATGTGGGCCTTGTTTGGAACCTGATTCGAACAAGCCAACTGAAATTATGAGACATCAGGAAGAGTTAAACATTACTGGATATTTTTTTTTAAGATTTTTTATTTTTTATTTGACAGAGAGAGAGAGAGAGAGAGAGCACAAGCAGGGGGAGTGGCAGGCAGAGGGAGAGGGAGAAGCAGACTCCCCACTGAGCAGGGAGCCCGATGCGGGGCTCGATCCCAGGACCCCGGGATCATGACCTGAGCGGAAGGCACACCTTAACTGTCTGAGCCACCCAGGCACCCCTGGATATTTTATAATAAGAAGAAATTATTATTTTTAGTATGGTAATGGTGGAATTGTGTTAGGAAAAAAAAGAGAGAAAGAAGAGAAAAAGCATCCCTAAAAATAGCTCCCTTGCTGAGGTTCCTCCATCAGGTGAAGAATTCCCCATGGCCCAGGAAAGGGGTGTGAGTGGCCCAGTGATGCATCCACTGCGCAATGCTTCCCAGTATGCAGCGCTGGGAGAAGCAATGAGGCGATGTGGAGAGTGGCTCCCTGTCTTCCAAGGGCTCCTCGAGGAAGATGCCTGTACCTACTGGGCCTTTCCGCAGCGCCGCCTCAGATACGGCAAGCAAGGGTCAGACTGAACACTTTACCTGCTGGGCCTGGGCCTGCTGCTGCTGCTGCTGGTAAAACGTGCCCGCGGGCTGCTGGGCAGGTGGCGGCTGCTGCTGGGGCGGTTGCTGCGGCGGCGGCGGCGGCGGCTGCTGGAGGAAGAGTTGCGGCTGGTGCTGGGGCGTGGCCTGGGCCGCAGTGGGCAGAGCCTGGACGGCAGTGGGCGGCGTCTGCTGTGGGGTGGGTGGAGCCTGGGGCTGCTTGGGCTGAGACTGGGGTAGAGGCTGGCTGGGTTGGGGCTGGGTTTTTGGCTGGGGAACACTGGCTAAAAGGCCAGGCTGATTGCTGGATCCTGTAATGAGAATAAACTCCATATAAGGGCTCAAAACTCTTCCAGACGAAAATGGCTTGCTTTCTCTTGCCAAGGAAATAAAGAGGGGGTGATAAAAGGACAGATAATCCCAAGAGCCATGTGCTTCTGTCTTTGCATCTTCTTGCTAAACTATGTGCTTCATGTTTTTCAAAACAAGGTTCAGGAACAAGGTTCAGTGCTTGCCTCCTTCAGAAAGCCCCCCCTTATTCAGCATCCCATTTAGTCAATTATTCCTTTCGTCAGCACCCGAGTATCTACATATTCAACTGGCCTTTGATGCTACTGCATTCAAATACAATCTTTGCACTAATGCTTTAGGACAAAAGCATTCTTTGATGTTTTACATGTAAGTTACACGACCCCAGTCTAGATGCCTGGCTATAAGTAGATGACCACCAAATTCACCAAAAGCAGCTTCCTGGTAGGGGAAGTGATGACTAAATTCAGTTACTTGATCATTTGGGTCCTCTAAACTAAGTCATCTCATTAGAACCGGAATACCAAAACATGGAGTGGTAACGGATAGTTTCAGAAGACAGAGCATTAAAGAAACAATGCCCCTGTGTCAAAAAGAAGAGAATCTTGTTTCTTTAAAGGCCACGAGAAGAATATGAAATAAAAAGGAAGGCATGGGATGAATGGACCAAGCCACAAAATCAGGGCCAAGACTAGAAAAAATAGAGACATCAGGCTTCAGTGGTCTTGGGAGGCCCCCCGGAGAACCCATTGAGAAGGCTTCCCTTTTGCCAGCCACATGCCATATAATTTCAATGGGTGCTCACCTCCTGGTCCTCAGGGCAAACCATTTATTCCTTATGTGTCTCGGGATTCCATTCCTGAAGCAAAAGTAGGCTTCCCGAGACTTCTGTTAATGTCTGGGATAACAAAGAGGGTGTACCAAATTTCAAACCATCTGAGTTACTGACCTGCAGCCTGGGGTGGGGGCTGAACCGTGGCTCTCTTCCGAGGTGTCAGGGCTGGCTGGATAGGAAGGATTCCTGGGTTTGGCTGAGTCTGCCCAGCCTTAGGCCTCTGACGGGGTGCAATTGAAGTCTCTGTTGTGGGAATGGGATCTGTCAGTCTAGAAAAGGAAGGGGGGGAAACACAGATTCACATTAATGTGTGGGAGAGTGGGAAAGGGGTAGACAGAGTACTTGATGGATTGGCTTTCCCCTCCACACTCATCCAAACCTTCCAGATCTGCTTAATCGACATTTGTCAAAGGGTATTCCACAGGATGTTATGTGTTACTAGATGTTATGAAAAAAGGGTTGGTGGGAAAGAAGTTTTAACATACTAATCAAAATATATCGAGCAGATTTCTTTCCAGCGGAACTTTTCACGTGTGAATGTGCATGAAGAACTTTGAAGAGAGCCCAATACAAAAGGCAATGTTTCTCTAGCTTACCTGACCCTGGGACCATTCCACCTAACACTTCCTAGGATTTCCCAGAATATGCTTTGGGTGATGATGGAAAGGAATTTGAAACAGGTGTTTTTCAGATGTAGAGGGAACTCAAACTTGGTCAGAACTAGTTGTCAAGGGGCGCCTGAGTGGCTCAGTCATTAAGTGTCTGCCTTCACCTCAGTTTATGATCCCAAGGTCCTGGGATCGAGCCCTGTGTCGGGCTCCCTGCTCCACAGGAAGCCTTTTTCTCCCTCTCCCACTCCCCCTGCTTGTGTTCCCTCTCTCGCTGTGTCTCTCTCTGTCAAACAAATAAATAAAATCTTAAAAAAAAAAAAAAAAAAAGAACTAGTTGTCAAAATGGTCTCTCTATAATTAAAAAAAAGCATATAAGTGAGTGACTCCAATAAGGCAACTAGAAGAAATAAGTAAATAATTCAAGATAAAGGATTTGGGGAATATGTTATATGTAAAATATATTCCAATTAAAAAATTTAGCTGGATTTCACCCAGAGTAAAAATCACATTGCCCAGCCTCTCTTATAATCAGGTGTGGCTATGTGTCTAAGTTCTGGCCTTACATGGGAAAGCAGACTGTTATACGGCAGTTTCCAGAAGCCTTAAGAAATAGCTAGGGTATGCCACTTGTCTCTCTTCTTTGGCTATTCCTTCATCTGTTACTTGGAACAGGAATGCTACCATTTTGGTCTGTGAGGTCATGGCTACAATCGTAGGGAAGGTAGAGTGAGAAGCTTGAAGAAGCCTGGGTGTGGGGCAGAACTGCCAAACCAATCGCTGACTACTTACCTCCAGACTTTGTTTACTTGAAAGAAAAACGTCTGTCTTATATGAGCCACTGTCATTTTGGACATCACAGCCAAATCTAATCCAAATTAATATAGGAAGGACTGCTGGGTGGTCTACTTGTTCCTTGTGATAGTGTAAAAATCCAGGTGATAACTTCCATTCATTTAGAGCAGTCCAGGCAGCTGGCTGCCATCTAACTCAGAACAGAGTAGTGGTCTTTTGAAAATGCACATTAGGGAGTAAAACTGAAGTTATGGCCAAAATAAACAAGCTTCATGACTATTTCCAAAATATGTCTGGCATGGCCTCCATGAAATGCAAAATAGGAAGCAAAGCAGGCCCCATGTGCCTTCCCCATGACATATCTCCAAGGGATGTCCACTGTGGACCCTGAGGCTTTTCTCTGCAATCCTGCTAGAGGGATGCTTTTGTGTGGGGTAGAGAACTTATAATATAAAAGCTATCATATTTGGAGAGGCTATAACCTGGGGAAGGAAGGTGGGAAGGAAAACAGGACAAATGTTGGAGAAGAAGAGAAAGGTTTAAGAAATACATAGCCAATGGTGAGAAAGTCGAACAGACGTCTATAGAAACCAAATGCTAAGAACCTCCACACTGGATGGATTTCTTTCTCTCTCTCTCTCTCTCTCTCTTTTTTTAATATTATTTATTTGAGAGAGAGAGACAGAGAGCAGGAGGAGGGGCAGAGAGAGAGAATCTCAAGCAGACTCTGCACTGAGGACGGAGCCCAACACAGGGCTTGATCCCTGACCCTCAGATCATGACCTGAGCCAAAATCAAGAGTTGGATGCTCAACCAACTGAGCCACCCAGGAGCCCTTGGATGGATTTCTCTTAAGGGTAACATCTTAGAGATAAAGGGATTTGGAGTCAAAGAAAACTATATTTGAGCCTGGTTCCTCACTAACTGTGTGATAATAGGTATGTCATTTTACCTCTTCTTGCTTTGGGTCATTTCTGTATGAAATGGAGAAAATAATGCATCATGAAGCAGATGTGAACATCAAATGCATCAATGACTGTGAAACCATTTTCATAAACTGTAGAGTGCTCAAAATGTTAGTTTGTATGGCCGTCAATACGCTGTGAAAAAATACAGACCTTGAAGCCAGGAGGTCTGGCTCTAAGTTGTCGCATCTATGTGCTTGTGGGCAAATCACTTAATGCACAGAATAGAGTATGGATGCTGGAATTTGGGTTTTTTTACTAACCACATATTAATTGATTACCTTGGGCCACTTACAACTCTGAGTCTGTTTCCTCATCTGTAAAATGAGAACAACAACAATGGCTCATAGATTTATTTCAAGAAAAAGAAAGTCATCTTATTTACAGAAAGAACCTCATATGGTATCTGGTATACATGATGCCTCAACGAAGAGTGGTTACTTTAAAAACAGAGTTAGAAAGAAAAACTTACCTCTCAGGATTGGGGAGCAAATATGGTAACGCAAATGAAATCACTGTAAATTATAAACAGGACACCTTAGGCCCAAATCTCTTGGCTGTAAGGTCTGTGTATTCTTGCAGCATTATGGATCCATACAAACCAACAGCGTGGGCACTCTACAGTTTATAGAACAGTTTCACAGTCACCGATGTTCACAACTGCCTTATGATACAGGTATGATTTTCTTCATTTGACACAACACAGCACCACTTGGAACGGTACCAGTTATTGTCATTGTTATAAATGCGGGGGCTTTGTGGGAATGGATCCTTGCTTAGCCTCAGTACCTACTATATTTGGGTCTAGAGCAATATGGGCATAAACCCAAATACTCAGCTAATGAACTCAGCCCCAAAAGCAATTTCCAGAGGTGAGCATGGCAGACTTAGGTAAGAAACGGACTACAAAGTAACACCATGGATATAGTTTGCTAAGTCTGTGAAAAACAAGTCTCCTTTAACTTTTGGAGCCGCATCAGCATTTACATTTATTCCAGAAACATTTAAGAATGTTTAAAAATGTAGAAATTATTTTACCACTCTATTAAAATTCACATAACCCCATCTAGGGTACTTTGTTGATAGCTGGCGGCTAACGTTTCCTCGCCATGGGAACATGGGAGAAAAAGGAGGTATAAACATCTCTTCGACTACCCTCAGAATCTGCCACGTGGAAGCATGGCAGCCATGAGGCTGTGCCCCACAGACCTGCGGCTGGCGAGGGGTGCAAACACCACGTGCCCCAGGGGCTGTGCTCCTGAAATCCACTGCCATGCTCCTTCTGAGGCCATGCTTCCCACAGGCTGCTCCCAGCCTTTTACCCCCGCCACAGGGGGATTAAAGTCGGCCTGTTCCCGGGACACGGGGGCTTCTCTGGTAGCTGACTTCGGCTTGAGGATTCCCTGACACCTTTGGTGAACCTTCTTCCTTCAACTGTGTGGCAGTTTCTAGTCATTTCCACTCACTCTTCCTTCCTCACTCTGGGTTAGACTTACATCACCTTCTGATGGTTCTTCCAGCCTTCCCTGGCTGTCTCCCTATTTTCTCTTACAGTCAAATAAAATCCTAGCTTCTTCAATCCTCTCTTGGCATCTGCTTCGGGGAAGACCCCATGTTCCATGGAATGTGATTAGCTAAGATCCACAAGCTCTTTTGCTGTTCATGGAGTCTGTGCCTTGACTGGCACTCTCCTGAGGTGGTCAGGGTCACAGACAGTGAGAAGGAATGGGAGGTGAAGGACTAGGGTGGTGAACCAGGCTACAGGAAGACCAGGACACCTGTTTAGGACATTCTTTTTAGCAATATTTAAAGTTGTCTGTTGCCTCTTCTCTGAATGCCCCTGCGCTTCTCCCCAAGCAAAAGAAACAGCTGTGGAGCTCTTCATTCTCTTTCAGATGTAGATCGCTGTGTTTCATTATATTCCTCCCTGCACTCCCTGGAAGAGACAGAGCTTGCTCTCCTGCTCTGTGCAGCCTCTGGCCACGGGAACCTAACAACCACCAGGGACTTTCTCCTACCACTACGGCCGCTGGCGCGGGACCTGCGCACACTTGGGCAGTTCTTACCTGGCCTTTGGCTGGGTCTTTTTTGCAGCTGCCTCACTGGCTTTCACTGGCTCAGGAAGCTTTGCAGGAATGGGAGAGTTCTATAGAATTGAAAGGAAACCAAAAAAGGACATTGCAGATTGCTTTGTAAAAGTAATACCAGCATGACTGGGCTGATGGAAATACGTGTTGGGATCTCCCGGTGTGGCTTCCAGGCCCTGATGTCTACTAGAGGGAAGGGAAGTCAACCAAAGGTAGATCCCCCCAGTCTCGGCCCCCCTCAGGAAGGTAGCATATCAGAGAAGAGGACAGAGCAGCCTGCGTCCCATGCGCTCCTCCCCCGAGGCTCCCAACCTTCTGGACCCTTCACTTCCTACCACACAGCTTAGAGGTGGTGTTAAGAATGGAATGGGAGAGATGTCTGTAACCTGTATTATTATTTAAACTATCAGCTAAACCTTACAGAAGTCAGCACTGACTAGCAGCATGCCCAGCCGGGATTCATTCTGTCTTCTATCTTGAACACGGAGAAAACCATAGCCACAAACCATTTGGTTGCGGCGCCGGGGCCTCTCCAGTGTATGAGGCACCCCTAGACCCATGAGGCCAGTAGAACTCCTCCCACCTGGATTCCACACGGGCCACCTGACACCAGCTCCGGCTCCGGAGGGAGCACTCCCGTCCCCAACCACAAGACAACTGCTTAGCACTGCTGAGTGAGTACCAAACGGCTTGAGACTTGTGAGCCTGACTTTCTAAAAACTAGTTACCAATCTGAATGCTTCCAATTATATTTCAGGTTACTTAACTTTATGAATGGGAAAGTGGGGCAGCAAAAGAAAAACATGGTCATGCTAGGTTCCTGTACAAGATTCCTCATTTTAATCTGGAAAGCTGACAAATGGAATACTAGTAATAGTTTTACTAGTAACAGTAAATATTTAGGCTTTTAGGAGGGACCTCCCATTTCCTTCATGTTTCCAGGTGGGGAGAATTTTTGCTAGGATATCTCTCCTTGCTTCTCTTCCTCTCTCCAAGCATTCCTCTCCCAAGGGAGAAGCGTAACTTACTTGACTGACAGGACTGGGAGAAAAAAGTGAGCTCGCCTGGCTGACCTCTCCTTTAAGGGAGAGCCTGTCTCTACAGAATCGGGTGCTCCCTGCTCAGTCATGTGGATCTAATGTTAGGCAGCCTGACTGGTCAGCTACATTCTCTGATTCAACCTTATTAGTAATACAGCCAATATTCTGAGTTCCATCTGAATGATTCCCAAATCTGATTCCAAATGTAGGAGTGAAAGAGGAGTGTTATTTATCAATACCCTGAAGCTCCAACAGTGACATCAAAGTTCACTATTGGGAAAACTGGAAGACAATTTCAGATTGGAACTTATTTATTATGGCATCCATTAGTAAAATATTCAAGGGAGCTGGATCACACATGAAAAATACGCTAAGACTGTAAAAAGGTCTGAAGTTTGAAAACTGTTGAGTGCAGAGCTTAGGATTACTAAATGTAGAAAACATTCCCATGGCCTGATGTGTGTAAGGAGGGTAGTGGAAAAGGATTGTGAGTTATAGATGGCGGAGAGTAGAAGAGAATCAAGAAATCTCCGCTGCAATAAAGGAGAAAAGGGACAAGGGGCTTATGTTCCAGTAGGTATGGGGACAAATTCAGAGACCTGCCTCAGGAAGGCAGCCTGCCTTACCACTGCTAGGTAAATACAACAGGCTCATAGCTCTTAGTGAACTGTGGAAGTTAACAAGATAGTAGGTTGGTCAATCTTCACCCAAAGTGCTCAACTCAATCCCTAGGGATTTTTTGGGGGGGGGGGGGGGTGTAATTGCCTTAGTTTAATAATTAAATTCTATGGGAAAATTGGATTCTCTTTATAGTAATTGCTTCATAGTTAGCTTTGCTTGAATGCCCCCTACCACGCAAAACAAGGGACATCTATATTCATTAAACAGCTGGTTCACGCCCCAGGAATTTTAAATGACAATTTGATAATGTTTACTTCCCCTAAAAAGCACCTTTCACATACCTGTACATTAGGAATTGGGCATTCTTTCTTGAGTAGTTTAAATGAGAAGTAGGACACCTGGTAAATATCCGGCCTTTTATCAGGGTCTGGTTCCAACATATACCCTAAGACAAACATATGTGAACATATTTAATAATACCCTAATACTTATTACATTAGCTAGGAAACATAATTTCTGTTACCAAATGTGGTTTTTTTTTTCATTTTTATTTCTCATAAAATTCAAACAGTGTAATTAGCTCTTTTCCTCCCCGCTCAGAAATGGAAGCTCTAACTTCCCTGAATTTTTTAATATGCACAAGAAAGTAACAAAGTTTCTGAACTGTAACAAAGATATCTGAAGTTCACATTCTGTGGCTTGTACAACAGGGACTCAAGCAATCTCTCATTATTAAAGTTACCACCTTCATATTCTGGTACCTAGGAAGTTACAGGCTTCTGGCTTCCTTATCTTGCTAAACAAATGATTATTCTTGAGACTTATAATCAAAACCTTTTTTTTTTTCACTTTCTTTCTTTTTTTTTTTCTTTATTAATCTCTACCCCCAACATGGGGCTAGAACTCATGACCCTGAGGATCAATAGGCACATATCCACCGACTGAGCCAGCTAAACACCCCTCAAAACTCAAATTTTAAGAACTGACTTATTATTCCTTTGTTGGAGATATTAGCTGGTTTCCATTCTAAAAGAAATTACAAAATGATAAATACATCTCTACTTTCACATAATCTATAGAACACTTATTTATTTCCAGATTCTTTACACTTCTGCCCTTTCCAAAGCTGGAAAAATCCCCAGGAAAAACATCTTTGTGAAGACACACAAACATACACATGCATACATACAAACAACAACGCAAGGCCTTACTGTTTAAGGAACCAAATGAATGGTCTGAACACTAAGTGTAGGAAAGACTGATGAGGCTGCAGTCTTGTGAAGGCCTTGCAGAAGGTTTGGGGCGCCTGAGTGGCTCAGTTGGTTGAGCCTCCGACTCTTGATTTCCCCTCAGGTCATGATTTCAGGGCTGCGAGATCGAGCCCTGCATCAGACTCCTTGCTCAGCAGGGGCTCTGCTTGAGATTCTCTCTTTCTCCCTCTGCCTTCCCACCTCCCCCTCCCTGCCCAGCTCAAATAAATTAATTAACAAAAAAAAAAAGAAGCAGGGTTTGGGTTGGTCCTTGAAGGCAGGAAAGAATTTAGTCAGTCAGGGGAAAGAGGAGAAAAAGATATTCTTGGTGATGGAACAGTCTGGGCAAAAATGCACTTGGGCGAAAGGCAAGGGAAGGCCCTGTTGTGAGGAAATGCAGGTGCCAGAAGGACAGAGCAGAGGTTTCCTTGTCGGAGAACACAGGGAAATAAGGCTGGGTGGGTGAGGTGGAACCAGAGTATGAAGGGTCTTAAATGCCATGCTAAGAAGCTGGGCCCTACTGTGGGACCACGGGCAAACCAGCAAGTTTACTACGGGGACCTGACAGGGTGGCGCTGTGTAAGACCGATCTCACGGTGAGGCGGGGCTGGGCTGGGCTGGGCTGACTGCCCGAGGAGAGGCTGGTGGCCACTCCACCCCTACAGGCACGCACCGGCTGAATGTGTATATACTATGGTGACAGTGATGAGAACAAGAGAATGTGATGGAGACAGGAGAGACTCCAAAGAAAGAGCACTGCTTAGAAAATGCCTGACTCTACTTTCTCTTGCGAGCCAGATCCAAAGAAAACCTTAAATTTCCATTATCCCGGCATCAATGGTGACACCACTAATAGAAACCGAAAAAAGAGGGGAACTGTGTATTGGGAGTAATTGGGCAAGGACAATAAATTTAATTTTAGATCTGTGACTCTAGGGTGACTGTGGGATCTTCAAGTAGTTTGTAAAGAAATAGGTCAGAGTTTGGGAAAGATGTCAGTGTCACAGAAATTCATAAAGAGTTGTTTTTCCTAATATGAATTTGCTGTACAAATGTTAAAAAGAAAATGTATTACCAAAAAATCCTACCACTCTAGCACCAGATCTGGCCATTTCCTATATATCCTTCCAATCTCACTTACATAGCATACAGTAGTCCTCCTTATCCAGGGGGTACACGTTCCAAGACCCCCAGTAGATGCCTGAAGCCGCAGATAGTACTGAATCCAATATATACTGTTTTCTCCTATACATACATACCTATGATAAAGCTCAATTTATAAATTAGGTATGGTATGAGATTAACTAACAATAATAATAAAATGGAGCGATTATAACAATATGCTACAATAAAAGTTATGTGAATGTGGTCTCTCTCTCTCAAAACATCTCATTATACTGTCCTCACCCTTTTTGTGATGATGCGAAAGCATAAAATGCCCATGTGATGAGATGTTGTGAAGGAATGACACAGGCATGGTGACATAACGTTAGGCTACTATCGACCTTCTGACTATACATCAGAAGTAGGATTGTCTGCTTCCCACTGCGGTCAACTGTGGGTAACTAAAACCGCAGAAAGCAAACCCACGGATAAGGAGGGACTACTCTAATGCTTTACCTCTGAAAACAATCCAGCAACCATTAAAGGCCATACTCCCATTTCTTTTAATACCACCACCCTCCCTTTTTGGTTCATAAACAGAAGAAGTGGATTGATAAAATTGGCCCAGTGGAATCTAAAAGCTATAACGATGTTACCTCGGGTAAGTTACGTATATTTTCTCAGCTTCAGCTTCCTCATTTGTATCATGGGGATAATTATATTTACTATATAAGATTTTAAGAATTAAATAAGATACAAGTAGGCCCTCAACAAATGTCAGATGCTCCACCCCAACCAGGACCCAAAAAACTATCCCAGGACTTATTTTTTTTCAATGCAACCCCAACCAGGACCCAAAAAACTATCCCAGGACTTATAACCCATAATGGTTAAAATTTAGATGCTAAATCCCTTGACCAATGTGAAAAGATGATAAAATATCTCTGTTTCACATTTTGGTACAAGGGCTTGTGCAAAGATTATTGGTTCTACCATCTGGTTAATGAACTGATACATATGCTTGCTAGGATGCTGCAAAAGAGTGGGGAATCTTAAAAAACATTTTAAACCAAGCACTGAGTTTAAATGCTTGTTATCAAAATCCAGTGATTAACCTAAAGAGAGAAAAAACCTTGTTCCACAGAGTTATACAGTCTTAATTATGTATTCACTCCAGCCAACGCATGGCAATCATTTCAATTTGAGTTGCTTCCAGTTTTGCAAAGATGAATTTTTTATCACTTGATAGAAGTCAGCTGGACTCTTTCATACTGCTTGCAACAGAACAGAGCAGTACTGTACTGTTCAAAGCACAGTTAGGATTTCTGCTCAAGTGCAAAAGAGCTTAGATTTCTAGCAAAAAAGGCCTACAACTCTAACTAGACACCGTTATTCATCTTTGAGTGACCAACCATTACCAGTTGACTTATCTTTGCATCCAACCCATCACTCCTGTGATCCAGTCCCTCTGTCCCCCAATTCATTCCTGGAGATTAGAGATAAAAATATGAAACTAGAAACTTGAAATACTTACTAATTAGGCAGTGCATGTCTTGGGAATATCGAGAGTTATCAGGAATTGTGAAGTTTCCATCACAAATTGCCACCTGACTCTCTCCAAATGGCAAGGTGAAGTAGCATAATTTATACAGCAAACATCCAAGAGCCTAAAAAAATAAAGCAGATTGCTACGAGTGGTTTATTTACCATAACTGCCAATGGGTCTGAGAGATACTGGCATCATCCACATTTATGAGCAGATATAAAAACTCTGTACTATTAACCTATTAGAAACTTGAATTTAGAACTCAACACCACTATTTAGCTGCTGACATACATTATTTCTACCATCATTACCAAATTGTGCTCCAATAAGGAACAAGCATTTCAGCTATTTTATTCTTAAGAACTCGTAACGCATGTATGAAAACCACCTAAATAATGGGCAGGTCACCTGAATAATTTTCATAGAACTCTAAAGTCATTTCCTTCGACATGCTTCACGAGGCAGTGGCTGGTCACCTGGAGTGAAGAATAACCCTGAGGGTTAGGTAGACAGTGACATGGTACAGTGGCCACTCTCACTGTGGCACTTTCTGCATTAAACTTGGGAATTTACGGTCAAGACTGCTGGTATCTGAGGTGCGGACAGCTTAGTTGACACCTACCCAAATGTCTGCCTTCGTAGTGATGATTTTGCCACTGTACAGGTTGACCATTTCTGGTGCTCGATAGGACAGCGTTGTGTATCTACAATCAAGAGATTTGTTTTTTGTTAAATATGTCAAAGCTATAATTAAAAACCAGGGGTAGCAGAAATACTTTTTAAATACATATATATTAAATTTAAAAAGTCTAGTTCCCTGGGAGCAATCCGCAGAAGAGAGTATGAAATATTAGTGCAGATAAAATGGAAAGCTGTCCTTGGTACACACCCACGGCCCTCTAGAAGCAGTCCTTCCATCTGAGGGCACGTGGAGACCCAGACACTGAGGCACTTCAATCAACACTAAAAGCAACTTTTCTTGGGTCCTCCAATGATAAAATCTTCTGCAAATCCTTGTTGTCTGATAGTATATTTATACTATATTTTCTGATTTGTTCTTAAAAACAGTAATTCCCTTAAATGTGGCTCAACTCAGATATGTAATACTGGCTGAGACACTGGAGGAGGGCAGAAAGTGGGCCCTGGCTGGGGTGGGAGGTGGCTGGCTGGTCTCTGCTGCTGGAAGAGGGATGAAGCAACAGTTTTCCTCTTATCTCTGGCTCAAGGAAAGATAGTATAAGCTCAGCTTCAAAGTGAGTGTCTTGATGTTACCAAGCATGTGATCTATGCTGCTCGAGCCTCTAAAGCCCAGAGGGCACCATGGTTTAGCTGTCCACCAGCACCGTGGACCAGAAGTCTTTCTGCCCCAGCTTGGCAGCCAGGGGTGATGCAGGAAAGGAGACTGAGGATCAGGATAGAGGTGTGCATACCAGACTGCTGGTTTATTAGTAGTATCAGTGAGTGTTGTTGCCTGTGAAAAATCCAGCACTCTGGACAAGAGGGGAAAAATGGGTCAGGTTCTTACTGGAGCCAGAAATCTAAAGAGGCTTTTTCTCATCGAAGTCAGCGAGTCAGTATCTGTAGAGACTTCATAGCCCTACTTACCATTAATTCCACTAGATTGGTGAGCTCCTTATGAGCAAGAAGGAGTACACAGCAATGTAGGGTTCGGTGAAAAGCACATCCAGCTGACTGATAATGTCACAGATGCCGTGATTACACTTAAAAACATCACAGTCCCTCTACAGTCTGTGCACCATTCAGCTTTTTAAGGGCTATGTGATGTAAGTCAAAATATCTATGTACAGTGATCACTGGACCATTGATAAAATGCTATATGATTCCTTCATTTTACTCTACTGATCAATGCTTGTGGACCCCTTCCACATTCTCCACTTGAAATCAAACAACCCAACTGCCAACATGATGTCCTGTGACAAGAGGCACCATGACTAGCACCATGGTCTTCCCACCCTGACCTTCTCATCCATAAGCTGAAAGTACGGTTGCTGATCTGGTCATGGACAAAACTCCAAGAAAGGAGGAAATGCTTACTTCTTAATCTCATCTTCTACTGCATTGACTCCCTCAGTTTGTGGATTCTGAAATTTGTTGGTGGCGCTTCCAAAGTCACACAGGACGTAGTGGCCTCGGTCATGCAAGAGGATATTTTCAACCTGAAAAACATTCCCCAACCACCCATGCCAAGATATTATTTAGTAATGCATACGAAAATTTCGTTCATAGTTATATAACTATTTTATTGCTGATAATCCCATTAATATGCACAGGAAAGTTATTCCCCTGCAAGTATCTCAACAGGGGTCATCCCAAGTGAACAAAAAGCAAAGCACAGTAACAGGGTGAAATGAGAGTAGAGGGGGCAAATAGAGGAATTCCACAATGGGAAGCAAGAGTCCCATTTTTCTAGATTTTCAGCTACATTTCTCACCTCTGCAGAAACAGTCCTAATACTTTCAAGCCTCTGTATCTTTTCTCATGTTCTTCTTTCAGTCTAGAATGTTCTCTGTGACCCCCAACTCCTTACCCAACTATCAATATCCCATTCATCTGTCAAACTCCAGTTCAAATGGCACCTCTTCTTTGAAGCCTTCCTCAAGGACCCACCGAGGCAAATGTCACTCCCTCCCACAAGGCCTGTGGGCAAACGTGCAGTTTTCCTATTAAAGTATTATCTTTTTATAGATGAATTCTTTGGACAGTGAGTTAGCAGTTACAGGTAGAAGAGGGCTTACAAATACCAGAACCTACAGAAATCTCTGGTATCAAAGGACTACACCAATGAAAGAATAACTCCAAAACGGTGGGCACTTCTGCACTCAAGATGTAGTGAGTAACTGTTGGTATAGGTGAACTGAGCTGACCGGTGTGTTGGAGGACAGACCTGGCTACACATGGGCAGTAAAACGGCAGCCAGAAAATCTTGTTAGGCCAGTAAGCCTGTAGTCTCCATTGTCTTTTGTCGTCAGCCTTCCAAAGACTGACCATCTTTGGAAAACAAAGGCAAGAGTAGACTACAAGCTCCTTCAACACAAACACCATCTCTTAATCCTATTTGTAGTCTTCTCTACCAGGGCCTAATATAGTGGTTGCTACAGAAAATGTTTGTTGAATGGAATAAGTTAAAAAACAGAAACACACTTAACACTGTGTTTGTGTGTGTGTCCATCTGTCAGAAGCGAGATAGGAGCCACCAAATGCCCGGGCCCTACTACTACTACTGGTTCTAAAAAAAAAAAAAATCTGGTCAGTTGTGAAAGTCCCTTGTTCCTATACTTGTTTCTACACTTGCTTTAGTTCTTCTGAAAATTATATTATATATTACAAAAATGTTTATTGTATAGTCTGTGTCAGCTAAATCTAATACCTAAAGCCTTTGCTGCAAACTGATTCTTTCGTTTATTGTTTCTTACTCCTACTGAGTCTCACACATGGTGTTGTTATCAGGGGTTTTGTTATTGTTGCTGTTAACTCATGTTCCTTGGAATTCTTCTTCCTGTGGGAAGCCTTTGAGGCCTGAGTTTAAAATCTATTTTTCTTCCAGAGAGGATACGCTTTTGCACCTTGGGCACTATTAACCTATAATCACTTTAATCTAGAATTTTGACCTTGGGATTTTTAAGCACATAGGCAGGATGAACTATGGCTATCAACTCGAGTGGATATGTTCTTATTCCCCGGAGACAAGGCTGAGGCAAGCAAATATTTCTACTATCTACAGCTTTCTATAAAGCTCATCAGTTTAACCTATTTACACAAAGTGACACAGTCAAGCTATTCTGAACATATACTCACTTGAGGAATCAAAAATAATTCCAACAAAGCAATACTAATATTTCCAATCTAATTTAGAGGTTATAGACAGATCAGCTACTATTTACTGTGCTTTTACTATTATGAGTATTACTGTACTCATCACTTTACATGGATTACCCTCATAATAATATAATAATATCCCTGTTTTACAGATGCAGAGGGTGAGGCTCACAGTGATGAAGCTGGGAAGTAAACCTAGGCAATTTAACTCTAGAGAAAGACAGGTAATTAATTACCTTTCTGCCGGGGCAGGAAGCAAATCAGAAGCAGAGCATTACTCAAGGTCCCCTGCCATAATATCCTCCAACCGTGGTATGATGAGTATGCCCAGTGTACTGGATACAAGCTTAAGGGCAGGGCTGCCTTAGTCCTTTATGTTCAGAAATGCCCCATAGTAGGAATCTAGTAGATGCGGCACCAGGTGTCTAATTACCAGCCAGGCTGCTTTGCTCAGTGTCTCTTAAGCACTCCCTGCATCACCTGCTTCATCCTTTTATTCAGTTGCTCCACTTGTCAAATCTTAGCCATTCTACGAGGCCTCGCTCGCGTCATAAATCCTCAGTAAAATCTTCCACGGCCACCCTATAAAATCTGTAGAACTTACCGTCCATGAGGGGCTGGCCAAGTAAGACCTTCAGACCAAAGCAAGCCGTGCCCTTTCGTCACTTACCCTCTAGTCTACGGCTCCTGCTTTTGAGCTCCGATGGCAGAGCCAAGCCGTTGTGACAGGGACTATATGGCTGACACGCCTAAAATATTTACTGTCTGGTCCTTTGCAGAAAAGTCCGTCAGCCTCTGGTCTATAATTACACTACGCCCGTGTGTGTCCTGCAATAGCCAGTCCGGTATTTCACACGCCACGGACCCCTCGATCCCTTATCCAGTGTCAGTGAGCAGCAACCGTCCTCCCCGGCCTCATGTGAAACCATGTGTCACCTACACCTACTGTATGTGCACAGCCCCTTCCCCAATTAGTGTCTATACCTCCGACGCTAGAATGTATAATCTAAAACACTGAAAAGTTAATTCACTTCAAAACACAAACAAGGTAGTTCCAGGGACCAAAATCACTGGGTTGGGGGGAGGAGGCAAACCAAGTAGACAAAGACTGAATAATGATGAGGCACATAAGGGTTTCTGTTTTGTTTTTATCCCCCCCACCTTAAAAACTAGGTTTGTATTTCTGGTCAGTTCCAGAGTGGCAGAACTCAGCAGAGTTGATACTCTATCAGCCTGGTCCCCATCTCAGCTTACCTCCTTCCCATAAAGATAACATTGTACAAAACTGTATTTGCAGGAAAAAAAAAATAGTTAAAAATGAAGGGTGTGTACAAAAGTGGACACAAAGCCAGAACTATCAATGTAGGGGAAAGCCTTATCAATATCAAAGAAATGCTAATGCAGGTAAGAACCAGAAGTCCTGCTCGGGCAGCTCTGTGAGTTTGCTGGGAGAGTCACGAGGTTGTGAAGGTGAACTCGCTTGGCAGGGGCCACCCCAGCAGCTGCCGCACCCTCTGCACCTTCTCAGTCTGACCCGGTGACTTGGGACACCTGTGGAAACCTCCAAGATCAAGCTGGCCGCTGCCCTTTGTCACCACCATCAACAACACACTTGACACGGGGCCTGGCATGCGACAACCACACTGGACTTGGAGGTCACAGGGCCTCGGGGACTATTCACATGTCTGACCTCGGAGAAACCTTTAAAGCTCTTCGGTCTTGTTTCTCTTCTGCAAAGTAAAGCTAATAATATTTCTATCACTGCTGTTATGAAGCAAGTAAAAGAATGTATGTGAAAGCAAACTATAAATCTCCCTATATAAACCTAAAAAGTTATGACCATTCATTTAATAGAGAAACACCCACATTCAAACTCCTACTATATGCCAAAGAGGTTCTGGGGATAAGGCTGTGAACAAAACAAGGTTCATCTGCTCACGGAGCTGAGTCCAGTGGAAGAGAATAAGAAAGTAGGTGTAATTGCCGGGTGGTGATAAATGTTATGGGAAAAAACCCAACAAGTTAAACACATGTGAAGTGAAGAGGGACGCTATTGCAAACAGCACAGTTGGAAAGGTCACTGTGATGAGGTGAGCAGAGACCCAAATGGAGGGAGCAGGCGTGGACCACCTGGGGGAGGAGGTGGCTCTCACAGGACAGGCAGCAGGAGGGCACTGAGATGGCAGCAGGCTTGAGGCATCTGAGACAGAGAGGTAGGTCACCACGGCTGGGACAGCACTGTGCTGGGCTGGTGCTGCAAAGGACACTGAAGACACAGGGGCTGGACATACTCTGGACTAGTGCCCTTATGAATGCGGAGACCAGATTGGGTGGCTCCGTCGGCTGGGTGTCTGCCTTCGGCTCAGGTCATGATCTCAGGGTCCTGGGACTGAGCCCCGCATCAGGCTCCCTGCTCAGCGGGAGTCTGCTTCTCCCTCTCCCTCTGCCCCTCTCTCTGCTCAAGCTCTCTCTCTGTCTCTCAAAAAAACAAAACAAAACAAAACAAAAAACCAAATGAATCCTTTAAAAAAAAAAAGGTATCAGCAACTAACAGCACTCACTATGAGCCAGATGCTGCCCCCTGCACTTTTACCTACAGTAGTTCATGAAATTCTTACAAAGCCTTATTGCCCCCACTTAAGAGATGAGAAAAGAGTCCAGTTACCTAATGTGCCTGAGGTCACAAGGCTGGTAGGGCAGGATGTGGGCTCGGGCTGCTTGACCGCTGAGGCTACCCCCTCCCCACGGCACTGATGGGCATTATGCAGTTACTACGGAACGTGGGCAGCTCAGACGGGTGACCGCGAAGGGAGCAGGAAAGAGGACCAGAGCAGCTGACAGATGGCAGACTGGGGGAGGTCCCCTTGGGAGCCACTCAGCAGCAGATGAAAAGAGTGTTTGAGGAAGGTTAGCCAGTGACAGAGGAGAAGGAGGAAAGCGAGAGCAGGTGCAATCGTCCAGGGGGAAGGTGACTAAGGTCAGGGCTAGAGTAGGGCCCAGAGGGATTAAGTGAGACTAGGAAGGTAGAGAACCAACTGGACCTTCATACACCATCTTCTGGAAGCTCCAGAAAATTTGCAGAGTGACTTTGTTTTTGGCAAAGTCCTTTAGGATGTTACCCCTGCTTACAATCCTACAGTCTTCCAGCTCTTTGAGAGTTTAATGCTGCTGACCTTACTTCCCAACCTACTGGCTTAAGAGGGTTATTAAAGTCGTCACTCCCAAACTCCGCTCATAGCTTTAGCTAAAAGGTCTGGAAAGCCACCTCCTACTGACCCTTCATCTTGACATTATTCCAAACAGAGATGGCATTCGGGCATTTCAGTCACAGAATTTATTACTACTAGAAATTCTGAGGATAAGATAAACGAAGGTTTTCAAACTTACAATTCTAAAAACGGGACAAGAATCTTCATCCTATTGTACTTCGTGAAATCAAAATCTCTTTTCTGACAAAAGAGGAGACATTCATGACTTTTTCAATCTGAATGCAGTTATTAAATCTTAACCCTTTCTTCCCCTTTCTTAAGTACCTGAACAAACAGCACAGTGTAAGAGAGCAAAACCAACCAAACAAAAACCAAAATGGGAGTAAAAACCTGTGGCCTTTGCTCTGGTTTGATCACAGAATTAGCTGTGCAGGTCACAGCCTTTCTGGGCAGAGGTTTCCTCACTGTAAAAGGAGACAGCTGGCTCAGGTGACCTTCCCAGCTCTATGACCCCATGATCTGCAATGATCTCTTTCTTTCCTCAGAGAGATAAAAATGAAAACAAAACAAAACAGAGAAGTGATAAAAATGTTAAAATAATGTATTAGAGGAAAGACCTCCAATGAAGAACAGAACTTCTGTCCTGGTTATTTTTAGAACATAAGCTGCTTAAAGACAGGGACTGCTTTCAACTTATTTCCTACACAGAATTTGAAAGAAAGACGGCACACGTGGTGGGCAGGGCAAGAGGGGGCTTCCCTCAGTTCTGCATGTGAACAATGGACCCCCACGCAGGGCGGCACTGGCTCCACAAGGGGATCCATAGCTGGCCTGGCCTGCCACATCTTTCATGTCCTACCGACTTTTATTCACGGTGGTGCCACCTCACCAGATGTAAGTCCCGCTCAGAGAAGCACCTAAAGACCAGCCACCAGCACTCTGTCTGGCCAACAGGGGAATAAAGAACTTCGTGGCCCTGGCTACTGCTGGCACTGTAGTGGCTGGACATGGAGCTCAGAGTGTCTGAGACTACGGGATGGCAAACAGGGAGGTACACAGGGACTTTGCAGTCGGGCCTCAGGAGGCTGGCAGTGTGGCAGGCAAAGGGGACGGCCCGCCACGCACATATGAGCAGAAATCAACAAAAGCTCACTTGCTAACGAAAGCAGCTAGATGGCACAGAGTGGAGGGTATGTGGAGTTTAGGAAAGCTTCCATCAAAACAACCAGGAGTTGACTAAAATCGACAGCGGCGGGACTCTTCTGGAACAATTACAATCAAGGCCTCCTCCCAGGGGCCCCCTATTCACATACAACTATTTCCAAGGTAGAGGAGAAATGGCAACAGTCTCCTGAACCACTACCGGCAAGCCGGCTGCTTGCCTGATGGTCTCCACTATGGATTAAGACACAACTACAGTGGTGCCTGGGTGGCTCAGTCGTTAAACGTCTGCCTTCAGCTCAGGTCATGATCCCAGGGTCCTGGGATTGAGCCCCACATCGGGCTCCCTGCTCCGCGGGAAGCCTGCCTCTCCCTCTCCCACTCCCCCTGCTTGTGTTCCCTCTCTCGCTATCTCTCTTTGTCAGATAAATAAATAAAATCTTAAAAAAAAAAAAAAAGACACAACTACAGAGTCCAACACTGTGTTGCCAGCACTGTGCCGACTCTCTGGAGCACCGAGGAGGGTGGAGGGGTACAGGGCTCGGGGGCAAGCTGGGGAACAGAACACTGCAGCCTCTCCTCACTCCTGCTCTGGCCTCTCCTCCGATTCCGCTCTGGCCATGTTCCTCTGCTAAAATATCTCAGGGACTGTTCGGTGCAGTGAAGAAAGCGTCTGGGGCTCCCACTGCCCGAGCCCAAGCTCTGTCCTCCTCCCTGTCCCCGGGCTAGACCTGGAGTTCCGGACTTCAGGCTCCTCACAGCAGCGCTGGGAGCACCACAGGGCACTGATATGCTGGGAATATGCAAATTAGGTAGGTATCATCGACAGGTATACAATGACTCATCACTGAGGCCTCATTTAATCTAGTTAAAATAAAGGAAGATTTTGTTTAAGAACATGGGAATAGCACTCTCTACAAGGATGCTCAGTGGTCATCTCTGCCTCCTCCCCTTGCCCTTACCGCCATGCCCCCTCAGGCACTTAAGCACGCTCTGAAGCCTCCTTGTCCCCTTCTCTAGGAAGCCCTCGGGCTCTGCTCTCTATCTAAAATGCCCTTCATCCTGTCTGTGACCACCCATACATATCCCACCAGCCTGTGAAGTCCCACTACTCCAGAAGATTCCAACCTCCATTACCTGGTCCCACTATCTGACCATACATTAAGCAGCTCGATTCTCTGCTGTTCAGCACTTTGTTCTAGAACTTTCATACTTCACCTGTCACTGTTGCAAGTCTGAACATTTCATTTATATCCTCTCACCAACACTTAAACATCTTGGGGGTAGGAACCATATTATACCTGTACCACCTCCACAGAATTATGTACTTGTACTATGCTAGACTCATAATAATTACTGAAATATATTCTCCCTTTTCTACTCAGAAAAAGGGCTGACTACAGAGGGACACTGGAGAAGCTATTTAAGGCTTTTGAAGGTATGTACTATCTTCCCATCAGCGAACGGCTTCAGTACAGAAATGCCAATATGTATGTACCACTTTACACCGACTGGGATGGCTAAAATGAAAAAGGACAAGAAGGGTTGGTGAGGATGCGGAGAAATTGAAACCCTCATGTATTGTCGGTGGGACGTAATATAGTACAGCCACTCTGGAAAATAGTTTGGCAGTTCCTCCAAAGGTTAACTGTAGTTACCACATGACCCAACAATTCCACCCCTAGATGTACACACAAGAGAACTGAAAACATATACCCACTTCAGACTAGTACCCGGATGTTCATAGTAGTCTTTTCATACTATCCGAAGTAGAAACAATTCAAATGTCCATCAACTGATGACTAGATAAACAAAATGTGGTCTCTCCACACTAGGACTATCATGCCATGAAACAGAATGAGGTACTGCTACATACCGCAACACACATGAGCTCTGATACATTATTAGGTGAAAGAAGTCAGGCACAAGAGGCCACTTACGCTACCAGCCATTTACATGAAATGCACAGACCAGGCAACAGAAAGCAGATTGGCGGTTGCCTGGGGCTGGGGTGAGGTGGGAATGAAGAGTGATTGCTGATGGATACAGGGTTTCCTTTCAGGAGATAAGATGCTTTGGAATTAGACAGTGGAGATGGTTGTAAAGCCTTGTAAATTTGGTGAAAGCCACTGAATTGTATACTTTCAGAGGGTGAATTTTATGGTTATGAATTATATCTCCATTTTTTAAAAAGCTAAAACAAACAAACAAAAACCTCGACACAGAAATGCTAGTAGGCTGCTACGATCCTCAAACTTTAGAATATACAAAACCCACGTGGGGTGATGATTAAGCTATGGATTCCTGGGCTTCCCTGACACCGCCACAAAAGTTACGGCTTGACAGATTCAATGTGGAATCCGGTAGCCTACATTTAATCGGCACACCAGGGGATGAGGATCCAAGTTACTAGCCTCGAAGCAGGTTTCTCAAAACACAGTTATTTAAAGAAACTGTAATTTAGAATCAGAAGAGCACATTTGGGTCCTGCTCCTTCCTGGTTATATGACCTTAGTCCAGTCATGTAACCTTTCTACTCCTGAGTTTCCCTAACTATAAATGTAAAGAAGAACATCTTCCTCCAAGAGACAGTATGTAAAGTGTCTAGTAGGGTACGTGGCATATAGTTGGTGTGCCATACATGTTGGTGAATCCTAACCAGGTGCCAAGTCCATTCAACGAACATTGTCAAGTGACTATATAATAGGAAAGGCCCTGTACAAGAAGACAGTGATTAACAGAACAAATTTTTTTTAAAATAATCACTTACTGGATTTTGCAAAATATGAAGCAGACGTTAAAAACCAAGCATCGCTGTTTGCAAACCATTTAAATTAGTGTATCATTTTCCATACCCCTGACAAAGTAAATTTGGGACTACATCAGGAAAAGCAAAAACAACACGTATTCAGGCATTTGATGATTATAAAGAATTTCTAAAGGCTACTTAAGTAATAAAAGCAATACCTGTACCGTACTTTCTTTTTTTTCTTTGTGTCTTCTCTCGCCAAGCAGAATGTAAGAAATGTCAGATCACCACGCCTGTTCTCTTACATCCCCAAAGCGTCTCCCCCGTTCCCGGGGCACATAGGAAATGCTCTGTAGGAATGTACTTAATGAAACAGTGCGGCCTTTACCTTCAGGTCACGGTGGATAATAGGAGTTTTGCACTGATGGAGGCGGGCAACAGCTTCGCAGGTATCACAAAATATCTGAAGCACTTCATTCTCCGTAAAACCTGTTTGCAGGCGCTGGTTCATCAGGTTGACCACCTGGCCTCCTGCAAGGGGGCACAGAACAAGCGAGAGGTTAGCAACATTCAGACTCACTACTTACCCAAGACAATGAACGGCTGTCCAGAGGAGCAACCTGGACAGGGGTCACTGGCTGAGCCACGACTGCAACCCAAGTGTCTTGATTCCCAGACCCAGATTCATCTTCTTACAATCCAGGTCCTTCTCTCATGCATCAAAACCAGTTTACTTTATGAAGTACTCCAGACGTGGGCTGCCTTTGTGACATCTTCAAGATCAGTAGAACTGACAATCTGGTCCTGCTATAGCCGCTTGGTTACACTGTCCCCGTTTGTATGAGACAAGGCCACAGGTTCAACCTGCCACATCTTTTAGTAAGAATCAGACTGCACAATAGACCCCAGGAGCAGGAAGAAGACAGCTTTATAGTCTGTACTTTAGGAATGGCTCGGTCTCTCTGGCTTCACTCACTACTTGCTGCCGAGGATGTAGAAATGCTACACCAATATTTCATCTCCAGGACCAAAAGACTGATGACCTCACTTACACAAAATTATCCAGATCCCTGGATGCTCCCACTGCCTTGTCTCGAAACATTTTACCGTGCAAAAAGGAATGGACAGGAGGAAACAAACTGTCAAGTTCAAATTTGGTAGTATCTTATAAAATCAGCTTAAGAGTTGTTACAGAATAGGCTGAAATTACTGGTTAACATCATATTTTGGGGATTAACAACATATTTAATTTATGGACAGTATCTTTAAAGGCAAGGAAAATGTCAGTGGATGTAAGGGTGATTATAAAACAGGGCACCAAACAGTGAGGCAGTGACCTAAGGTTGTAAGTGGCAGTTGCTTAGGCCAAAAAAGTCAAACCTCCAAACTGCTTGTGTGAAATGCAGTCAGCTCTGAATCAAGTCATGCTACAGTCTGTATTTCCCAAGATAAATGTTGCTTGAAACTCCAAGCTTTCAACTACTTAACTCCACTGTTCACAGCAGCATCGTTTGAATATAGCCTTACTGGAAATTACAGCTCGAAAGCAAGGAGAGGAAAGGTCATTTCCATTAGACGAAAAGGATTATTTTCCCCTATAAGGATGGAGGTGTGGGTGGAGAAGAGAACACATGAGGGAGGGAGTGGGGAGGCTGAATCGTTTCTTCGGTCCATCTGGAGTTGGGTCTTTATTATGTACCTTCATCGCTTGTTTTAAAGCATCACAAATACCACATTCATTCTCACCCTCATCCATTCTCATTCATATACAAGCACCAAACCTTCCTAAAGCTAACAAAAGGGGAGTTTTGTATTATCTGCTACTTCAAATTGTTTGCCGTAGTAAGAATAACCAAGAGGTGACAGCAGGCTCTGTATCTTTCTTTGCACATCTTTAAAAATAGAACAACATACATTAGGGCACAATGCACATTAATTGAAATGAGCCCCGTGCCCTTGACAATCAAAGTGCCAGAGCAACGGGAGCTCAAGGTGTGGGTCATATACTTACCCCTGCAGAAGTCCATCAGAATGAGCACTTCCCATACATCACCACTGCTCACGTTGTTGATACTGGAGTCAATGTAACCGACAATGTTCTTGTGCCCCGATAGGTCTCTCTATAAAGAAGAGTTGAGAAATACAGTATGAGATACAGACACCAATAGAGACAGAATGAGCCCGTTGGTTCCATTAGCACAGATAATTTAAATGCAGATGACCTTAACCGCAATGAGAGGTAAGACTGAAGAGGAGGGTCAAGAGCAGGTTTCCAGTGGTCTCTGAGATTCACGGCCCGATCTCTTCAGTAAACGCTTCTACAATCCTACTAAACCACAGCGCTCTCCTGAACAAGATTCTGGAACCTGATGCACACAGGGTGCCTGCTTGTTCGCTCCATCAGTGCTCCATGTAAGCCAGGAGCAAAGGCACCCATCTCCAGAAGTACTGCAGAGAGTGTGAGCCAGACAGTATGAAGTATTTAAACGTGTGAATTTTTAATTCAGAAAAATGAAACTGGTGGGGTTTTTCCCGGGTTGTAGATACACAAGTGAATTCAACATGACTTTTAAATTGTTTGTACTTGGGGCGCCTGGGTGGCTCAGTCGTTAAGCGTCTGCCTTCGGCTCAGGTCATGATCCCAGGGTCCTGGGATCGAGCCCCGCGTCGGGCTCCCTGCTCCGCGGGAAGCCTGCTTCTCCCTCTCCCCTCCCCCTGCTTGTGTTCCCTCTCTCGCTGTGTCTCTCTCTGTCAAATAAATAAATAAAATCTTTAAAAAAAAAAATAAATAAATAAATAAATTGTTTGTACTGTTTTTCTCCCTTTAGGAAATATGTGAAAAGAACAACTGCTTTACAAAGTTTTGAACGGACTACAGTGGCATCCAGACCTAAACATTTTGCTCATAATTAAGCCTTTCAAGCCAACCAAATGGAATATAAGACGGGTCATGTTTCCAGCTCTCTGGTTGGAACTGCATATGCTCTCTCAGGGCTGCTTATGGAATTCACTTAGTCAACAAATGTACATTGAGCACTTCCTATGTGTCAGGACCCATTTAGGCCCTAGAAGTTGCCTCACACCTTGGTATAGTTATTTCAACATCCATAGAGACAAATCTTTGTAATGATGATGTTTAAAATCCAATGTCATCAAGAAGTAAGTTGGGGAAAGAAAAAGTGAGCAAGCTGGGTAAAAGGATTTTTGCACAAATACAAGATTTTAAAAAAACTCGTTTTAATAAATTGTTTTACTTTTGTTTAAAAAAAGGGGAGGGGAGTGGAAACATAAGTGGTTCTGAGTCACCAGACAAACATGACAGTTCAGGCCATAAAAACAGTAGCTACCTCTACACAAACTAGAGATTTGGCTGCTTAGAGTGACATATAAAGTCTCTTTTAATCTGAAATTATATACCAAAACAAGAAGAAATCTCATAGTATCAAAAGAATATACCTGAACCCTGAGTATCAAAGTTAAAATTCATTAGAACTTTCCTGTGAGGGAGGGAGTAAGAATGACTATTGCTTCAGAAAGGTAGACAAAAATAGAAATGTGACCGCTGGAGCTGACAGTGGGAAGTCAATGGAGCCCTATGCAAGAACAGTTTCAGAGAAGGGATGGGATGGGGGAGGCGGGGGGAGGGGAGAAATGGACTTGCAAAGAGTTGAGCACATAGAGCTGGCGACTACAGATGAGTCTTCTGGAACATTTTGTGCTCCAGAGAGGAACAGCATTGCCAGAAGGAATTAATTCTCAGGATGAGAGAGGTCTGAGCATGGGAGAGTGGAAGGAGCCAGGAGCAGAAACCTTCAGCATACAGTAGAGGACGAAGGTTAACTGATGGAACCTAGTCCTGCAGGAAGAGAAGGCGGGGACTGGTGTTAGAAAGAGGAGCAGGAAGGAAATGAGGATGGATATGCATATTGGTTTACAGCTGGAGAAAAGGGAACTTCAGGGAGTTCAGTTCTATTGTTCTGTTTCTGGTAGAGAGCAAGACCATGTTTGCAGTATAAGGGAATGAGAAAGAAGCTTGATGAGAGAAATAAAAGGCTTAGAGCAACTACTTTGGATAACAAAAAAGGAGATGATGAGGCAGAAAAAGCAGTCTCTGGAGTTCTGCACAACAGAACGTGATTTCAGGGTTCATGTCGCAGAGGCCCATTCTTCCCCCTGCTTTTTAACTCTCATCACCAACTCTTCAAAAACTTGATTTCATTTACACAGTCGAGGAAGGAGGAAGAACTGGAGAGGAGTTCTTGAAGCCAAAATAGAGCAGAAGATCATGTTCTCCAAATGTTCACAGGAGGAATGAAAGACTAATGTTTCCACATTAGTAATCTGTCTACATTTAACCGTTTAAAAAAGAATCAGCAATGCTACTTCTGATTTGTCTCACCCCAAGAGGAATAATAAAGAATCAGGATGGGAAAAAAAGCATTTGACAGAGCCAAGAGGAGGTCAAGAGCTATTAGAGGACCCAAACTGGATAATTAACATCTGCAGATGGCATCCTACAACAGTTGCCAAGCTGTTTGCTGATCAGTTCAAGTCCAAATTCCTGTTCATTTTGTCTTCTGCAGAGTTCCTGAGAGACGTCCAAGCAGAAAAGATCTCCTTTGGAGGGAGACCATGGCACTTACTTAACGACCTGATGATGCAGCAACATCTCAGATTTTAGAGTAACACCTCACTACTCTGCAACTGATGGAGAAGATCGATTTGAATGGCTGTGAAACGCAGAAAAGGTCAAGAGAAAAACTTACTGCAAAGTGAGACTGACTCACACTGAGGGTGCACTGCCCAGTTTGCAGCAGCAATAGGCCAGAGGAGGTCCAAGCATTCCCTGGCTTTCATTAAAAGCACAGTCCCAGGCTTGGAGAACAGAAATGGACATAGAGGTATGGGACAGAACCCACACGGTATTGGAGCTCAATTACTCAGGAAAAGGCAGGATATAAAGAGGATGCCTTGATGCCCTTGGCTACAACTACTATTTGGGGTACACTGAGATAAAAATCTATATGATGAATATAAGCCAAAACCTGATTTTCAGGGGAGTAAGAAATGTTCAGTTAAATTATAGATCAGATCAGTTTATATTACATGATTTAAACAGCGATAAGTCTAAGGAGTGTGTATTGTCATTTTAAACTTTATTTTTATTTTATTTTATTTATTTATTTATTTATTTTAAGATTTTATTTATTTATTTGACAGAGAGAGACATAGCGAGAGAGGGAACACAAGCAGAGGGACTGGTAGAGGGAGAAGCAGGCTTCCCGCCGAGCAGGGAGCCCGATGTGGGGCTCGATCCCAGGACCCTGGGATCATGACCTGAGCCGAAGGCAGACGCTTAACGACTGAGCCACCCAGGTGCCCCTAAACTTTATTTTTAGATTACAGTACTGACATAAACGTGCTCTTAGAAGACCTGCTTTATTAAGTAGATATTTTCAATGATTTGTAGTTGCCTTATTAATATTAATATTAATAATATATTTAACTGTTTGTAGTGCTAAGAAACTTTCTTCATAAATAGATGCAAAAGCTGCCATTTGAAAATCATGCCTTCAATCCAGATCTTACAGGTTATCACAAATCTCAAGTTTATCTGGGGTCCTAATTAATGATGCTTGTAGCACAAAACAGTATTCTATCCCTATCTTCAAAATTCCTACAGCAGGAGGATTCCTCGTTAAGAGTCTTGAGGCCTTAAGGGAGGACTTAATCCCTAAGTACATCTATAAAAACCTTTATTATATAAGTTCAGGAAAACAAAGAAGATAGCATTCTAAAGAGCATATTAATAACATGTCACTCACCTCCAAATAGTAAAAATGAGTATGGTATATAACTAATTTCCCTATATATTTGCTCAGGTCACCCTTCCTTGGAATGTCAGCATGATACCTGCCAATTTCCAGTATGGATAGTGCTTGCATTTACACAGATTAAGTTTCCAAAGAGATAATTTACCTGCTTTGACCCTCCATTCAAATATTCAATGTTTTCTGCTTTTATGACTCATCACTATTGCTGCTTATTTCTGGGATCACACCAGGGTTCCACAGACCCTTTTAAGCAAATTTCAGCTTCTTTTTAACTTAAAGGTGAAGGAATCCAGTTCTAAGGCCTGAAATTTGTTTATTTCTCCTACTGGATGCTTTGTGAAAGTCTTCTGCCTTACTTTTCTTTGCTCCTTTTCCCCTCAATTACTCTGAATTTCCTTTATAACTCTCTTCACAAGGAGTTATTCACAGGCACAGTAAAACATCAAGTCCAGTACAGCAATGAAAAGAAACACTGTGAGATCTAGGCTGGCCCTGGTGTTCTATGAGGGCCAAGGTATCTAAGCTTCTGCAACGTAAGAAGTCTCAAATACTACTCTCCTCCCCATACTCACACTGACTCTCCCTTTCCTGAGTCTTACTCATTAATTAATCCTGTACTTACTGAACAGATCTTTAAAGTCATCTAAAATCTGATTTAGAACAGTGCTGCTCAAACTTTAGTAGGCATATGAATCACCTGGGGATCCTGTTTAAAAGCAGATCTAATCCAGTAGCTCTAGCAAAGGGCCCAGGATGTTGCTCCTCAGTGGCATTTAAAATAGCAAAGATCCAGAGCAGCGCTACTCAAAATGTGGCCCACAAATACGAGCTGGTTAGTAAACTGTTACCAGCCCAGAAGGAGATAAGAAGCTTGTTCCAGGACATAAATCAATTAACTAACTAAGCTGACTTGTTTCTTTTCCTAGTTCCTTGATTTACATTCTGGCACAACATCCTCTGAAGAGCACCCATACGTTTACAGCCAATTGATTTCTGACAAGGGTGCCAAAACAATTCAATGTGGGAAAGATCAGTCTTTTCAAAAAATGATGCTGGGACAACTAGATTATCTTCATGCAAAAGAATAAATTTAGATCCCTACCTCATACCATACACAAAAATTAATTCAAAATGGACCAAAGATATAAAAACCCCCAAAAGAAAATATGCACACAAATCATCATGGTGTTGGATTAGGTAATAGTTCTTAGATATGACACCTGAAGCACAAGCAATCAAAGAAAAAAAAAAAAAAAACGGATAAACTGCACTTCATCAAAATTAAAAAATTTTGCGCTTCAAAGGACACTATTAAGAAAATTAAAGACAGTGCAAAGAATGGGAAAAAAAATATTTGCAAACCATACACCTGATAAGGATCCAGTATTCTGGCTATATAAAGAACCCTTAAGGGGCGCCTGGGTGGCTCAGTCGTTAAGCGTCTGCCTTCGGCTCAGGTCATGATCCCAGGGTCCTGGGATCGAGCCCCACATCGGGCTCCCTGCTCTGCGGGAAGCCTGCTTCTCCTTCTCCCGCTCCCCCTGCTTGTGTTCCCTCTCTCACTGTCTCTCTCTCTGTCAAATAAATAAATAGAGTCTTAAAAAAAAAAAAAAAAAAAGAACCCTTAAAACTCAACAATAAAAAGACAACACGATGTAAAAATTGGCAAAGGATCTGAATGGACATTTCTCCAAAGAGCATTACAAATGGCTGATAAGCACATGAAAAGATGTTCAATGCCATTAATCACTTAGAAAATGCAAATTAAAACCACAATGAGATATCACTCCAAACCACAAGGATGGCTATAATTAAAAATATAAACAATAAAAAGTGTTGCCAAGGATGTGGAGACTGGAACCTTCATACATTGCTGGAAGAATATAAAATAGTGCAACTCCTTTGGAAAACGGTTTGGCATTTTTTCAAAAAACAGAGTTACCACTTGACCCAGCAATTTCATCCTTGTGTATATACCCAAGGGAAATGAAACATCATGTTCACACAAAAACTTGTACACAAATGTCCTAAGCAGCACTATTCATAATGCCCAAAAGTGGAAACAATCCAAATGTCCATCAGGATAAACAAAATGTGATATCTACACACGGAATATTATGCAGCCATGAAAAGGAAAAAAATACTCATACATGCTATCACATGGATAAATGAGGCACTCATCCATGCTACAGGATGGTTTAACCGTAAACATTATGTTAAGTGAAAGAAGTCATAAGAGGCCATGTATTAGATTATTCCATTTATATGAAAAGTCCCGAATATACGCCAGAAAGTGGACTAATGGTTGCCAAAGACTATGGCAAGGGGGTCATGAGGAGTGACTGCTAACAGGGACGGGTCTCCTTTGGAGATGATGAAAAAAAATGTTCTGGAGTTAGATACATGGTGATGGGTAAATAATCCTGTGAATATACTAAAAATTACTGAATTATATTTAAAAGGGTGAATTTTATCTCAATTTACAAAGAAAAGTAATATGACGAGCTAGGGAAAAAATAAACATACAAGGGGGAAAAGAAAAAGAAAACAAGGTCCTTTGAGTAGCACTGATCTAGAGCAGTCAGGCAGCTCAAATTGTAATCCCTGCTAGAGCCTTTTGACAAGTTTTCTTACAATAATGTCACTTCTTTGGACCCTCACCCAACTGCAGACAGCCTGTATGTACTGCTGATGAGTTATTCCTTACATCCAACTGGAAACTTCCACCTCTTGTTCCTAGACTGTCCTCTTCAGAGCAAAAAGAGCAAGTCTTCTTTTCCACTTTCTAAACAATTGAAATATTATTATTTAGACTCTAAATCTTTTCTTCTCTAGGTTAAATATACCTACTTTCATAGACATGTTTTTTAGTTGCATCACCACTTAAATGCTTCACTTTGTCTATATCCCTTTGACAAGAATGGCCCCAGGAAATGAATGGAATACTCCAGATATGGTCTGACTCACGCAGAGTACACCAGCATCATCACCTATTATTAATTTTATTAATGTAGCTAAAAATGGCATTTTTTTGGCAGCTGCATTACACTACACATTCGTATTGAGTTAATTGACCACTAAAATATTTAAGTCTTTTTCCATTTTACACTGCTTTAAATCTCTGCCTTCCCAGAACTATGCTTGTAAAGTTGTTAAAATAAAAATTCAAGTGTATGACCTTGCCTTGTTATTTCATCTCATTAGAATCAGTCTATTGCTCCAATTCATAAGGATCATTTTGGATCCTGATTCTATTACCCAATGTAGTGGTTATATCTTCCAACTTTATATTAGGTAGATAATTGATAAGTGTGTCTTCTCTTTAACCAGGTTATTTGCTAAATGTAAAATAACATAAAAGTAGTGGTGAGCCATACGGCTTTTTTCTTAGAAGGCATCCTCCAAATTAATATCAAACCACTGGTCAGAAACCATTATACACAGTAGTTATTACTACTGGAATCCAGCCTAGACTCTCCAACTTGCTCACAGATCTCTGGTGAGTGTCCTTACCCAAATGACACAATCCATAGACACTGGACCTAGGGCACTCTCCTGAGCTTCCTATCCAGAAACCTTCCCAAAGAGGCCATGATGGTGGTATGACATGGCCTGCTATTACCCAACCTTAAAGTTCTTTGGATCTCTGCTTACTTATCGAACAGACTACAAAACAGCTTAAAATTTTATTTTATTTTTAAAATAAGTAATATACTAACATTCAAAAAGAAAAAAAAAAAAGGAAATTATTTTCTACTCCAGTACTCATCACCTATAGGAAACACTCCCTGTTTCTTTCCCTTTCTCCCATTCACCCTCCCTCCCTCTCTCCTCTCTCATCCTTTCAGTGTTTTGTTCAGGCAAATCCAAACGGTATGTATTATGTATGTGTACACACACACACACACAACACACCTTTTCTTACACAAAAAATAGCATCAAAGCATCTTTTTAAATAATCTGTTCCAGATTCTTGTCCCCCATCAATCCTGATGTCCCTACTGTGCACAATCTACCTTCCTCTCTTTTAGGAATACGGAAACATTTTCCTGCCTCAAATCTTCTGATATCTCTTCTGTTGAAAGCAAGTCTTCAAACGTCACTGGTGGCAGCTCAGTGTCCTCACTATCAAGCTCACTGCAGATGTAATCCATCTAGGCCAAGAAACGTGAACACAGAACAGCACTTGGCACATCTTGAGCTTGAGTTCTTATCCCTTTAAGTCTGAAGAAAATTCATCTTTTCCTGCCTGTAGGTAAAGAAATCTGAAGTCCAAAACCCAACTTCCCATTGTCCATCAGAAACCAAAATCCCTTTGGTTCCATCAGGGCCCACATCCCAGATGTTATCAAAGGACTCCTACCATACTCTGGTAAATGGTACACAACATATGTCAAAATCAAATGTCTCTAGTGAAACCAGTAACCATTCTTGAGTTTGGGTGGGTGCAACACGCAGATCCTTACTCTGCTGTAAGTGCAGAGAGGACTCTGCTGCTTTGATCACTAACACACAAGCCCTAGCATGTTATAAAACATGTTACCTCCTCTAATTCCTTTCACAATTCTGACACTGTGTGAGAGAGGCAGGGTTAGGGTATGCCCTCTATCTGACAGAAGTCTGAGCCTAGGAGGGTTAAAAACATTACATAGAGCTTTTAATTAAAATGGTAGGAAAAAATTTTTTAAGTAAGTTGAATACTTGCTTTTATCTCTGCCTCCTTCTAAAGCCTTACTAAATGATGTAAAGAGTTTGTTTTTTAAAAATCACAAACTGAAGACTTCCATTTCCAGGAAAATGGAGTAGATGTGCTTTTGCCTATTCTTCCTTCTAAGAACAACTAAATACTTCGGACACTAGTATAGATTTTAAAAAGCATAATAAGAAGGGTCTGAAATGTGGACAGAAAGCAGCCTGACTAGAAACTTTGGAACCCAATGAATGAAACGGTGGTGAGCTGCCTGAGTTTTCTTTTTGTCCCATCTATCCCAGACTAGAAACTGAAGCAACTGGTGAGTTAAAAACACCAATGGGTGTAGACAAAAAAAGCCCCAATAAAAGCTTGCTCTCTCAGGGTGCCTGGGTGGCTCAGTCATTAAGGGTCTGCCTTCGGCTCAGGTCATGGTTCCAGGGTCCTGGGATCGAGCCCCGCATCGGGCTCCCTGCTCGGCGGGAAGCCTGCTTCTCCCTCTCCCACTCCCCCTGCTTGTGTTCCCTCTCTCGCTGTGTCTCTCTCTGTAAATAAATAAATAAAATCTCAAAAAAAAAAAAAAGCTTGCTCTCTCTAGCCAAACCCAGGAAAAGGGCAGCCTAGCAAGACAGAAATTCATAGACACTAACTACTCTATTCCAGCCAAAAATCACAGAAAAAACTGCAGCCTCTCCCTGCAGACATGCCAGCAAAAGCCAAGTGGGGAGCCCAGACTTCCATCTTCACACACACACTGTATCTATGTATATAACGCATTAATATGTAAAAAAATATATATAACATGAACATATAATACATAACAAATACATATGTAATATACACAGATATAATGTATAACTAATATATATATAACATTAATTAGAATATTTAAAAGTTATACAAAGAAATGGCCAACAAATATAGGAAATGATGCTCAACATCACTAAGCATCAGGAAAATGCAAATCAAAATCACAAGGAGATAACACTTCATGCCTGTTGGGATGCCATTATTCAACACACACACACACACACACACACACACACACACACACACAGAGAGACAATAACAAGTGCTGGCAAGGGTGTCGAGATATTAGAACCCTTGTGCACTGTTGGTAGAAATGTAAATTGGTACAGCCACTGTGAAAAACAGAAAATTAAACACAGAATTACCATATTACCCAGCAATCCCACTTCTTCGTGTATATCCCAAAGAATGAAAAGCAGGATCTTGACGAGATATTTGCACATCCATGTTCACTGCAACATTATTCACAATAACCAAGGGGAAGAAGCAACCTAAACGTCCACTGATGGATAAATGGCTAAAGAAAATGGGGCATATATTTATAATGGAATATGACTCGACCTTAAAAAAGAAAGAAATCTGGTGCACCTGGGTGGCTCAGATGGTTGAGCGTCTGCCTTCGGCTCAGGTCATGATCCCAGGGTCCTGGGATCGAGCCCCACATCGGGCTCCCTGCTTGGCGGGAGGCCTGCTTCTCCCTCTCCCACTCCCCCTGCTTGTGTTCCCTCTCTCACTGTCTCTCTCTCAAATAAATAAATAAAATCTTTAAAAAAAAAAAGAAAGAAATCTTGTCATTTCTACAATATGGATGAACCATGAGAATATTATAGTAAGTGAAATAAGCCAGTCATAGAAGGACAAATATTGTATGATTCCACTTACATGAGGTATATAAAACAGCTACATAAGTTCTAGAGATCTGCTGTATAACACTGTGCCAACAGTTAATAACACTGCACACTTAGAAATGGTTAAGATGGTAAATTTTAAGTTACGTGGTTTTGACCACAATAAAAAAAATATTTTTAAATGTTAGAGTAAAATTAAAATAAAAATTTAAATACTAGCTTAAAAACAAAAAGAAATCTTCAAAATTTGAAATAATAATTGCTTAGTTGATAATCTATGCAATATATTTGAATGAGTTGAAAATTTATACCCACACAAAACCTGCACACAGATGTTTATAGCAGCTTTTATTCATAGTTGCTAAAACTTGGAAGCAACCAAGATGTTCTTCAATAGATGAATGGATAAACTGTGAAACATCCATACAATGGAGTATTATTCTGCTCTACAAAGAAATGAGCCATCAAGCCATGAAAAGACATGGAAGAAACTTAAATGCATTTTAAGTGAAAGAAGCCAATCTGAAAAGGTTACACACTGAATGACTGCAACTACATGATATTCTAAAAAGGGCAAAACTATAGAGACAGCAAAATAAAAATCAGTGGTTATCAGGGGTTGGGATATTTGGTGGGATCACCAGGCAGAGCACAGGCAATGTCTGGGGCAGTGAAACTATTCCATATGATACTATAATGGTAGATACATGTTATACATTTGTCAAAACCCACAATACAATATCAAACTCAATGTACAATACCAAGAGTAAACCTTAAAATATTTTAACTATGAACTCTAGGGGATAATGATATGTCAATGTGTCAACTCCCACCTCAAGTACCTAGGAAAAGAAGAACAAAATAAACCCCAAGCAAGCAGAAAGAAAGAAATAATAAATATAAAAACAAAAATCAATGAAATAAAAAATGGAAAAATAGAGAAAATCAATTAAACAAAGCGATCGTTCTTTGAAAACATCAAGTGGCAAACCTCTAGCAATATCAACAAAGAAAAAAAGAAGATACAAATTACCAATATCAGGAACGAATCAGGGGATTTTACCACAGACCTGGCATACATGAAAGGATAATACAAGAATAACACTAACAACTAACTCTACCTGCATAAATTTGACTTAAATGAAATGGACCAATTCCTCAAAAATACAAACTATTATAACTCACCTAATATAAAGGATAATTTTAATAGTCCTGTAAGTATTAATGAAACTGATTTTGTAAATTAATAACTGCCAAAAAAGAACTCCCCAGGCCCAGATGGTTTCATGGAGAATTCCAACAAATGCTTACTTAAAGAAGAACAAACACCAATTCTACAAAATCTTTTCCAGAAAACAGAAGAGGAGGGAACACTTCCCATCTCCCAACTCATGTTATAAAGCCAGAATTACCCTAATACCAAAACCAGAAAAAGCTTAATAATTAACTCCCAAAACTACAGACCATTAACCCTCACTATAGATGTAAAAATCCAAAATGTTAACAAACAGAATTCAAAAATATGTAAAAATAATTACAGACCATGACCAACTAGGGATTATTGCAGGGATGCAAGTTTGGTTCAATATTTGAAAATCAGTCAATATAACCGACCATATTAAAGCTAAAGAAGAAAAATCACATGAGCATATTAATCAACGCAGAGAAAAAATACCTGACAAACTTCAACACCCATTCATGATAAAAACTCTTAGAAAAATAGGAATAGAGGGAAATTTCATCAAATTTATTTTTTAAATCTATTTTTAAAAACTACAGTTAACCTCATGCTTAATAGGGAAAGTATTCTTTCCTCCTAAGATTGGAAAGAAGGCAAGGATGTCCACTCACCATTCTAACTCAACATAGTATTGCAAATTTTAGCCGATGCAAGAAGGCTAGAAAAGGAAATTATAGGATACAGATCAGAAAGGAAGAAATAAAACTGCCTCTCGTTGCAGGTAACACAATGGTCTATATAGAAAATCCTAAGGAATCTAGAAAAAAATTCCAGAACCAGGGGTGCCTGGGTGGCTCAGTTGGTTGAGCGGCTGCGTTCAGCTTGGGTCATGATCCTGGAGTCCCAGGATCTAGTCCTGCATTGGGATCCCTGCTCAGCAGGGAGCCTGCTTCTCCCTCTGACCCTCCCCCCCTCATGCTCTCTCTCACTCTCATTCTTTCTCTCCCAAAGAAATAAATAAAATCTTCAAAAAAAAATTCCAGAACTAGTAAACAAATTTAGCAAGGCTATAGGATAAAAGATAAACATAGAAAAATCAGTTGGTTGGGGCACCTAGGTGACTCAGTCATTTAAGCGTCCAACTCTTGATTTCAGCTCAGGTCATGAATTCAGGATCGTGGGACTGAGCCCCATGTTGGGCTCTGCGCTCAGCTGAGAGTCTGCTTGAGATTCTCTCTCCCTCTCCCTCTGCCCCACCCCGCACTCCCACTGGCGCTCTCTAAAATAAATGAATGGGGCGCCTGGGTGGTTCAGATGGTTAAGCGTCTGCCTTCGGCTCAGGTCATGATCCCAGGGTCCTGGGATCGAGTCCCGCATCGGGCTCCCTGCTAGGCGGGGAGCCTGCTTCTCCCTCTGCCTCTGCCTCTCTCTCTCTCTCTCTCTCTCTGACTCTCATGAATAAATAAATAAAAACATTTAAAAAAAACAAAAAAATAAAATAAATGAATGAACGAATGAATGACTGAATAAAAATGAATTCGTTTTTTACATACTAGCAATAAACACATGGACACCAAAATTAAAAATCCAGTACCATTTATAACCATTCAAAACAAAACCAAAAACCTATGTCTAAATCTAAGAACATGTACAAAGTCAACCTAATGTCAATGAAAAACGTCAAAGATACAAATAAATGGAGAGATGCACCATGTTCATTTATTGGAAAACTAAACAGAAAAGATGTCAATTCTCCCCAAATAAATATACAAGTTTAATGGAACTCCTATCAAGATACTTGCAAAACATTCTGTAGATAAAAATTATTCTAAAATTTATGTGAAAAGACAAAAAAAAATGGGAATAAGTAAAACAATTTTAGGAAAAAAAAGTAGGAGGAATCAGTCTGATTTCCAGACTTATTATAAAGCTACAGTAATCAAGGTTGTATGGTATTTGGTAGAGGGAAAGTCATATAGATTAATGGGAACAGAACAGAGGAGGGTCTGGCGATGGACCCTCACAAATATGCCCGACTGATTTCTGACAAACATATTCAACAGAGGAAAGATAGCCTTTTCAACAAAGGGTGCTGGAGCAAATGGATACCCATAGGCAAAAAATGAACCTCAATATAAGTTTCACACCTTACATAAAAATTAACTCAAAATGGATCACAGACTTAAATTTAAAACGTAAAACTATAAAACTTTTAGGAAAAAAAGAAGACAAAATCTTCAGAATCAAGGGGTAGGCAGAGTTCTTAGAAATGACACCAAAAACATGTTCCACAAAAAACACGAAACAAAACCAAACCAAAAAAACCAGATAAACTGGACTTCATCAAAGTTAAAAACAAAACATAAATAAATAAAATCTTTAAAAAAAAAAAAATAAAAAAAAAAAGTTAAAAACAAAACGAAACAAAAACAAACAGAAAGGTCTTAGAAATTAAAAAGCTTGACAAATAAAAAATTCAACAGGGTGGTTGGAATGTAAAGCTGAGGAAATCTGCTGGAATGTAGAGGGGAAAAACACCCAAAGATATGAAAAATCAAGGGGAGAAAACACAAAAAATTAGAAAATCAATTCAGGAGGACCAACATCCAAAATAACAGCAATTTCACACAAAAGGAAGACAGAAAAGGAAATCACCAAATGAGACAAGCTAAAATTCCTCATAATGCAAGGATAGGAGTCTCTAGATTACATGGGAACACCATTTATTAATAAATAATAAATGCACACAGCAAGGTGTATCATCAAGATATTTCAGAACACTGTAAACAAAGGGGAAACTGATAAATTTCTAGGGAGAAAATAATGGGTCACACCCAAAGGGCTGATATTAGAATGACTTCTGACTTCCTATCTACAACAATGAAAGCCAAAATACGGTATAGCAATGCTTTCAAATATCTGAATGAAATTATTTCTGAGCCAGAATTTTATACACAAGGTTTCACATGTGTGAACATAAAATAAAGACACTTCCAGCCCTGCAAGGTCTCAAAAATTTACCTACCATGCATAAGGAAGCTACCACAGGATAAGCTCCACCAAAATGAGGAAGTAAAACAAAAAACGAGTCAGGAAATCTAACAAAAAAGAGAGGCAAAGGGAATGACTAAGAAATTCCAAGATAAGGCTGTAAATTAGACCTAGAGAGCAGCCAAACCAGATTTCACTGAGTTAGGAGATTGAGATCTCTTCAAGATAAAATGAACAGAACATATAAACGCATTTAAAAGTATTTTGAAAGAATGATTTCTACAGCCTAGGGAGAGTTTGGGGTTAAACTGCTGAAAAGTACACAGAAAAGACAGACCAAAAAATGGAAAAAGATTATTAATTCCAGTGAAAACAGAGTTATACAGAAAAGGAATAGTAATCCTAGTCCACCAGAAGATTCTGCAAGAACAGTGTTTTCATACATGTAAAAACTAATACTACTGTAACTAACATACTGCCAGAAACTTCTGCTGTTGCAGCAGAACGGGAAATGAGCATGATTGCAGGTATTTGGGGAGAAGGGCGTGCAGGGGATGAAAGAGAGCTAAGTTTTTACTTTCCATACTATATAATGCCTAAAATGGAGAAAAAAATCAAGAACTAGCAATATCAGCATGATATTTTGAAACACAGCAAATGAATCAACAAAAAGTGGTTGTCTCTGGGACCTTGCAGTGACAGAGGAGGGCCCCTCAGGGACTTGCTTGAAGTTTTTGGGAACAAGCTTCGTTCGCTTATGAGAGTATTTAAGTTCTGAAAAAATATAAACTCAAAACAGAACACAATCTTTCACAGCTAATACATAGCTGGGCCAGAACTTGAACTCATGTAACTGAGTTCCCAATCAGGTGTGTTAATTTGTGAGCTCGTAAGGGGCCTGTGTCTTCCTAGTTCCACACCCGCCTAGCACAGAGCCAGCCCTCAAACAATGTTTCTGAATGAGTGGGAGAAAGTTAAAGAATGGGATTACTTTCATAACGCCAGAAAATGAATGCGAAGGGCATTCCAGGCAGAGGAAACAGCAGAAGCAAAGACAGGAAACGGAGTGTGAGAGCTCGGCAAGGCAGGGACAAGGGGAGGAGGGGGCAAAGAGAAGCGGCCAGAAAATCCAGTGGCTGCTGGTGGGAGATGCAGTGAGGCTGGTTGTCCGGAGCCCTGTGGCAGGGGAGTGGGCACACACTGGTGCCTTGTGGACAGATCCAGGTGGCCCTGGGTATTTGAGCCTTGGGGTTTTTTGTCTGTTTTGCAATGATGACAGCAACACTTATTTCTCCCAGCAAATGGTTCCTTCTCAAATGGTTTCTCAGCTTTTTGAAATCTATAGTACCAGGCTCTCTAAAATCCTGAGGTCTTTTTCAGTTAACCCAACTACAGAACAGCTAGTTACTCTAAGTAGCCCCTGCAAGGGCAACTTAGGGGTGGACAGGGCAAGCAAAGCCTCGTGGAATCCCTACAATGCCACCTTCACCCATTTTGGGGGCCTCTTTTTGTTCTTTACAAAAGCATGAAAATCCAGGGCATAAAGGAATCATTACCGCTAGGTGAATATTTGCTTCAGATATTACCATTATTCATACATTCACTTCATCCTAAGTCTATAAAGTATAGTTGACACTTGAACAACATGAGTTTGAACTGCATGAATCCAGAGCATACTTTTTTCCTTAAATACAGTACAGTACTGTAAATGTTTTTTCCTTATGGTTTTTTTTCTTTCTTTTTTTTTTTTTTAAGTAGGCTCCACACAGGGCTTGAACTCACAGTCCTGAGATCAAGACCTGAGCTGAGATTAAGAGTTAGACGCTTAACCCACTAAGCCACCCAGGCACCCCTCCTCATGATTTTCTTAATATTTTCTATCCTCTAGCTTCCTTTATTTCAAGAATATGGTATATAATGCATATAACATACAAAATATGCGTTGACTGTTTATGTTATCAGTAAGACTTGCAGTCAATAGCAGGCTACTAGTAGTTAAGTTTTGGGGGCATTGAAAGTAATATGAGGATTTTCAACTGTTCAGGGGTTAACACCCCAACCTCTGTGTTGTTCAAGGATCAACTGTATTTACTTCATGTTAAGCAGTCTGCTGGAATATAAAGTTCCCGATTTCAAAAAATTTACCTTCTGATGGCAAAATTACTTATAAGATAACAAGATAAGCAATATAATTGGCGTAAACAAAAGTATTGTAGAAACACAAAGGAATAAGACTATTTAAGGGGGTGCCTGGGTGGCTCAGTCCGTTAAGCCTCTGACTCTTGATTTCGGCTCAAATCATGATCTCAGGGTCATGACATTGAGCCCTGCACTGGGCTCCACACTGGGTGTGGAGCCTGTTTAAGATTTTCTCTCTCTCCCTCTTCCTCTCTCCCTACCCCCCACTCACACTTGATTGCTCTCTCTCTTAAAAAAAAAAAAAAAGACTAAGTTTTTTAATGTATAATATCAAACAGAAGTGAAAGTAAGAGACTAACAAACTCCCATATACCCACCACTCTGCTTTGATCGTAACCCTTTGCCAATTTTGTTTCTCTTATAAATCCACTCATTAACTTTAAGACATCATGTTATTTCACCCATAAATATTTCAGCACATATTTCTAACAGATAGGGACTCTTTCTTTAAACACAGTATGAATCTGAATTGTGAAAACAAAGTTTTTAAGATGTGAGGTATAATTAACATATAATAAAATGCACAGATCTTAAGGTGTTCAGTTGAGTTCTAACACTTGTATAGTCCTGTATAAGCACTACCCAAAACAAGATATAGAACGTTTCTATGGCCCAGAAAGTTCCCACATGCCTCCTTCTAGTCAATTTCCCACACTCAGATGACCACTTTCTGATCTGTTACCATAGATCACTTTTGCCTGTTCTTGGACTTTTATAAGTGGAATCATAGAGTATGTATGAGTAAGAGGTTTCTAATCCAAAAAAAAAAAAGGGGGGGGGAACCATTTCTGGAGGAAAGAACTACATGTATAACATATAAAGGTGTATTCACAGAATGCTGAGAAGTTCAAGAGGGATGAAAACCAGGATTGGTAGTAGACAAGGCTAGAAGAGGAGGCTCATTGGAGAGCCAGGGTTTCTGAATTAAACTCCATAGTTAGTTCTGTGAATGAAGTTATGAAATAAACTTTTCCCAATGCACAAACATTTCTCTGACCTTAAAAGTTGGTCAGTTCTGTCAATATGCTCCTTCCTCCTCAACCCTCCAGCTAAGGGTGACCAAGACAGGAGAAGCATGCTCTACCCCATCCCTCTTCATTCTCTTCTTGTGTTGAGGCTCCTTTGCCATATCAGGGAAGGAACAAGCCTCCCCAAACCCCCCAAAACCTTTCTTATGAGAGGGAACATTTTAAACAAGCAATCCCAAGTCTGAGGGGCAGCCTTACCATTATCTGGATTTCTCTCTTGCACACCTGGAGATCATGCTCATTGTTGACAAACATGCGTTTCAAGGCACATTTCATTCCATTGCTTGTCCTCACCAGAAACACGATAGCAAATCCACCTGTGAGGGAAACACACATACAAGCTCTTTTGAGTCGTGTTCAAAAAGTTAGTTGGATAACCACGGTGGCTGCAGCTTTGTGCTGTCACTGTTAATGGTACTGATGCCATCATCAGCTAGACCTAAGGGCTGGCCTGGCCTAGAAGGCACTCTTGGATTCAAGGGACTCAGACATTACTATGGGATTGGGTGGCAAGTGTCAGAAAAATTGTTCCTGAACACCTATGTCAGGAAGAAAGAAGAATAGTAACTATCTTGTAAAGAACCTACAAATAAACAGATGAACAAACAGATGAAGAAAAAAGAACTACATTCCAACCACTGTCCTCGGCACTTTGAGCTCTTATTTAATTCTTACTATAATCCTGTGAGGCTGGGTATTATTTTTCCCTTAAAGACGATTACTAGCTAAAGAAAACAGAGGCTCCAAGAGATTAGATTCAACCAAGAACTTTAAAAAAAAATTAAATCCAGCACTTAACCAGAGAGGCTTGGAAATTATTTTAATAATTGTTATAATAATAGTTGTCAAATTCCAGAAGCTTTCTCTTCCTTCTCAACCCTCCTCATGCCCTCCCCCCCAACTAGGATCTAACAATTGACCTTGAGGGGGTACCTGGGTAGCTCAGTCGATAACCATCTGCTCAGGTCATGATCCCAAAGTTCTGGGATCGAGCCCCGCATCGGGTTCCCTGCTCAGCGGGGAGCTTGTTTCTCCCTCTCCCGCTCCCCCTGCTTGTGCTTCCTCTCTCTCTGTGTCTCTCTCTCTGTCAAATAAATGAATGAAATTTAAAAAAAAATTGACCTTGAGGATTCCTCCTGCCATTCCTACCTCATGGGCTACTGAGAAGACACAAAATACAGGTATGGAAGTGCTCCCTCGACGTAGCAGACACCAACAAAGTATAACTCAATTACTGCGCAGATGTTTTAATGTCCACATCAACCTTTCCCCTAAAGACCAAAATTCATTAAAAAGAATTTTATATAAGTCTAACAGAAATTCATAAATGCTCTGGATTGGTTACACCTTAGCATTCCACAGATTCTTATAACTCCTTCCTTCCATCTCATTCCCCAAATATTGCAGGAGGTGTTCAGTGCCATCGTTAACAGGGGTTATAGATAAATAAGGTGCAGCAAAGCTGTCAAAGCTGAAGGCTTTGGGATAAGCAGCAGTTAGACTGGGCACTTAGTCCATCTGCCTGCTTGTACACCATCATAATTTAGCTTGAACTATCCTGCGCACTGACCCTGGGTAGCAAAAAAAAAAAAAAAAAAAAACAGTTGCGAGGCTATTCTCTGCACACAGGTAATCACTAATTGGATGGAGAGGAACACAGAGGGAAGTAACCAGTATGGGAAGTTGAGCGGAGGTCCTGGTAGAGTGCTGGGGCTAGCTGCCACATGCAAAACTGATAGAGGGCAAAAGCAGTGACCCTCTAGATCTTGAGGCAGAAGCCTTGAGTCCTGTTGAATCTCTCTACATCCTCTGAGGCCCAGTGGCACTTGAGCACCTGTCTGTTGATGTCCATGGCCATTTCCTGGTGTATCCTCACAATGTGTATTCTTTTTCAAGTCTGCTTGTATAGGTTTCTGCAGCTTGTAACCAAAGACAGCTTCAATCATAAAGCACTCTTGCATGTTTTCATACAACACACACATAATTCTGTGTTTACAAAAATGTTAACGGGCTCAAATGTTCCAAGTGTGCATTTTGATAATGTTTACCAGAGACGGCATGTTTGTAGATTTCCTATCACAACGTCCTTCTTCAGGAGTGAGATGAGCACTAAGATTTGCCATAAAGTCTTTAATTTCCACGGTCATCTTGAATCTTTGTATCTCAGTAACATTTTCTATTTTCTTGTAATACTTTACAGTCCACTTACACTGCTCAATTATCAATTTTAATTCTAGAAATTTACTTTAAAAATTTGTTTAGGGGCGCCTGGATGCCTCAGTCGTTAAGCGTCTGCCTTCGGCTCAGGTCATGATCCCAGGGTCCTGGGATCGAGTCCCACATCGGGCTCCCTGCTCTGCGGGAAGCCTGCTTCTCCCTCTCCCACTCCCCCTGCTTGTGTTCCCTCTCTCGCTATGTGTCTCTCTGTCAAAAAAAAATAAATAAAATCTTTAAAAAAAAAAAATTTGTTTAAAACCCTACCATGTATTGACAAGTAGAGGTGTTATCACACACACACACAATCTCAATTTTAAGATGCATATTTTTTACATTTGAATTTTTAGGATATCAGAATTTTTCTTATAATAAATATGTACATTGAATGCAGAAGTATTTAATCTTCTTTTCCCCAAAAAGCTATTAAATTCATGATGTGTCTTGTTTTCAATCAGAATGAGAAATGCTAATATAAATTATAAAATAATTATTTTGTAACAGTCCAAGTGAGTATTCATTTTATAGGTATTCACATTTTTTAAAAAGATTTTATTTATTTATTTATTTGAGATAGACAGAGAAAGAGAGCACAAGCAGGGCAGAGGGAGAGGGAGAAGCAGGCTCCCCGCCAAGCAGGGAGCTCGATGCGGGGCTCGATCCCAGGACCCTGAGATCATGACCTGAGCCGAAGGCAGACCTTAACCAACTGAGCCACCCAGGTGCCCCAGGTATTTGAATTTTTTATTTTTATTTTATTTTATTTTATTTTATTTTATTTATTTATTTATTTATTTTTAAAGATTTTTATTTGAGAGAGAACACAAGCATGGGAAGCAGCAGGCAGAGGGAGAGGGAGAAGCAGGCTCCCCACTGAGCAGGGAGCCCGATGCGGGGCTCGATCCCAGCACCCTGGGATCATGACCCAAGCCGAAGGCAGCTGCGTAACTGACTGAGCCACCCAGGCACTCCTGAATTTTTTTTTTTTTTTTAAATCACAGAACTACAGACTTTGTATCAGCAGTGCTCCTGAGAAGCATTAAAGGAGGCGGCTTAGGAATCCCACAGCTAATTATGCAGCACCTGTCACTCTGCTGACTGTCCAAACGATGTTCTTTCCACTTTACCCATCTTAGAGAAAGCCTGCGTAACAGCCCCTTTAGATACTAAGGAGACATCCGACAGTGCTGTAGAGCACGAGCCGGGAAGGGCCACTTCTACAGTTCTGTGATGCATGGAACCACTGAAGGACAGGGCAGTCCTTGCAGAAGCAGGCTGACGATGCAGCAATCTGAGAGACCTGCCACCAGATGGGAGCAGTGTAGTCTTTCTGGCCAGTGTAGCCTTTCTGGCCAGTGTAGCAAGATGACCTTTCCAGCCGAAACTGAAGAAATGTGGCAGGTGCCTACGTCACGATCCAGGCAAGCACAAAGGGTTGAGAAGAGCCAGCCAAGATTCTCAAAGCCTGTGACTATCACAGATCTAAAGGTAAAGCAACGAACCTGTATGCCTACCACAGAGGGAACCACATGATTTAGCTTCTATGCCCACAAAAGGGCTTCTGTGCAGGTGAGAAGCATGTTAAGTCAGAGTTCCTTGATCATGAGATCAAATTCAAAGGCTGCTAGGATGTGTCAGTTTAAAGATGTTGGCCACTATCAATGTGCAGTTGGCCGACTAGAGATGTAAGTTAGTCGGTTAGGAAGAAGAGGGGAGACAGCACCACTCGAGGTACTGCTCTAGCACAGGCCTGGGGCCACCGTACAGATCAGGGTACGAAGATTCTCGGCCACAGCTAAACAGAGCTCAGGCTGTTACACAAGAAGGCAACTGTAAGACTGTCAGAAGAGATGCTTATTTCAGATTAAGGTGCATCCCAAGACCTTGATTAAATGGAAAAACCTAAAGCTGAGCGGGGACAGTTTGGACAGAGGTAAGAAAAGCTAACATGCAGCACAGCCCATGCCAGTCTGCCCACTGGAATCTGTGCCAGTCCCTCGGCCTACTTGCATTCTTTTTTGAAACGCTAAGATATTCCCTATGATTTCACTGGAATCCATTTTGGGGGGAAATTCATGAATTTATTGAATCACAAAGGGAAAAAGGATTCATTCCATGATGTGAGGTGAGCAAATGAAATAGCCGTGGTAATTTTGACACAGACACATTTTAGACCCTTAAATATGTTGGAATATTCTTTTATTTCCACAAAGAAACATGCTTTCTCCCACTTGCCCTAAAATATATAGCACTTTTAAAAAAAATTTTTTTAAAGATTTTATTTATTTGAGAAGCAGACAAGTGAGAAGCAGAGAGAGAGAGAAGCTGAGAGAGAGAGAGAGAGAGAGAGCGCGCATACCTGAGCAGGGGGAGGGAGAAGCAGACTCCCCACTGAGCACGGAGCCCAACGCAGGGCTCCATCCCAGGACCCTGGGATCACGACCTGAGCTGAAGGCAGACACTTAACCGACTGAGCCACCCAGGCGTCCCAAATATATAGCACTCTTGGGTATATCTCTCCCTTTTTTTTTTATTTTGGCTTTTTAAAAAATTTTTTTAAAAATTCAATTTAACATATACTATATTATTAGTTTCAGGTAGAATTTAATGATTCATCACTTACATATAATACCCAGTACTCATCACAAGTGCCCTCCTTAATGCCCATCACCCACTTACCCCATCCCCCACCCACCTCCCCTCCAGCAATCCTCCATTTGTTCCCTATAGTTAAGAGTTTCTTATGGTTTGCCTCCCTGTTTTCATCTTATTTTATTTTTCCTTCCCTTCCCCTATGTTCATCTGTTTCTTAAATTCCACACATGAGTAAAATCATATGGTATTTGTCTTTTTCTGACCGACTTCTTTCGCTTAGCATAATACCCTCTAGTTCCATCCACATCATTGCAAATGGCAAGATTTCATTTTTTTGATGGCTGACTAGTATTCCAGTGTGTGTGTGTGTGTGTGTGTGTGTGTGTGTGTGTACACCACCTCTTTTTTATCCATTCATCTGCTGATGGACCTTTGGGCTCTTTCCATAGTTTGGCTATTGTGGACATTGCTGCTATAAACATTAGAGTGCATGTTCTCCTTCAAAACACTATGTTTGTATCCTTTGGATAAATACCTAGTAATGTAACTGCTGGGTCATAGGGTAGCTCCCCCTAATTTTTAAAGATGTGGATGGGTACTTATCACTCACTATGAGATTAGAGATTTTTGTCTCTTTGGTTCCCCTCTGTATCCTCATGCCCTAGAATAGTGCCTAACATACATCAGGCACTCCAAAATTATTTAACTTTCCTCTTATCATCACTACAGAGAATAGAAAAGGCTACAGAAAGTGGGGAGGGGGGAGACCATGGGAAACTAAAGCAATGGCTTCACGTAAAGGAACAGCCACTACACAACTCCTGGTAATCAGTGCCACAAGAATATGGACCCAGATCTGCTAGTTCCTAAAGATAAGCTGGAAACCCAAAACTGTATGTGAAATATCCAGATGTAAACACTGGCAACAATCACATTTTAAATTAACGCTGGACAGGCTGACACTACAAAGCTAAAGGAAACGCATCTGAAAGCCTGAGTCTCTGAGCCTACGGTTTCCTCCATCTGATCTAGTCTAACCCCTCATCTTACTGATGGCCAGGGGAGGAAGTCCCACAGCCAGTGGTACACAAAGTGAAAATATATATATAGGCTCCTACACTGGTTATCACAGTTCTTGCCTCCCTTCCCTAAAGAGGAATTTATGGAATTTGCCCCTACCCAGCATTTGTATTTGACTTTATACTTTTTCAAATGCATTTCAAAATCAATTATTTCATTTATATTTTCACAATAACTGAATGAGGTAGATGAACTACCCACTGTCCTCATTTTGATAGGAAAGAAACAGAGAGAGATTAAGCTCCTGTTACAAAAATACACAAAGCTAGTTAGTGGTAGAGAGCAGACTAGATCACTCATCTTTTTAAATGTTTTAAGCCAACTTTATATACAATACAATGCACCCTTTTAAGTGTAGAGTTTGATGAGTTTTCATACCCTTATACTCTCTTTCAGCCATCACCTCCATCAGTCCATCACTGTGAACAGTGCCGTGTGCCTCTTCGTAGGCAACCGCCCCTTCCCATACTATCTTCTGTAACTTCTGATCTGCATTCAGTCCTGTGGATTAGTTTTGCTTGCTCCAGAATAAATGGAATCATACAGTATGTACTATTATGTCTGGGTTCTTCTGTATAATATTTCTGAGATTCATTCTCATTGTTACATGTATCCGTAATTTGGGGTTTTTTTAAACTGCAGATTAATATTGCATGATATAGATATTCTCCACAATTAGCCTATCCATTCACCTGTTAAAGAACATTTGCATTGTTTCTACTTTGGGCTGTTATAAATAAAATGTTCATATAGAAGTCCATTTTTTGTAGACATAAGTATTTATTCTCTTGGGTAAATAACTAGGAATGGAATTGCTGGGACATATGGTAAGTGTATATTCAGCTTTATAAGAAACTACTAAGTACTTCTCCACAATAGTTGTACTATTTTGTACTCCCAACAGCCACACATGAGGATTCTGGTTGTTCTATACCCTCATCAACACTTGGTATTGTTAATCTTTTTCTTTTAGCCATTCTAGTGAGTGTATAGCGATATTTCATTATGATTTTAATTTACATTTCCCTATAGATCCTTCAGCATTTAAACTCCTAGGATTAGCTGCTCTCCAGCACCTTTCTGACGAAAGACTTTAATAAGCATAGGATCACAGAGTCACGGATGAGTTACTGAGGTCATGTGGACTTCTACCTCTCAAGCAAAGAGGACAGAAGTGCCGAGTTCTCTTCTGTGAGAAGCAAACAAGTGATAATTTATATACAGAGGGAGAATTATATAATCTCTAAAAATTTTCAACTCTGACACCAATAAGCGATCCTGGCCCTCAATATCATTTTCATGGCTGAAGCTTTTTAAGCAAAACCTCCTCAGGAGCCTCATCATGATACTCAACATCAGCAAGGGGGCTTCTGAAAAACTAAATGTAGTACCTCTCCCGGCTTTGTCTTGAAGATTGAATCACACTAGATAGTACCAGGCCCCGGGGACTGCTCTGAATGAATCAAGACCTGACCAGCAACTTCCACTGAGCAAAGAAAAGTGAGGGTTGGGGGTGGTAAGGTGATGGGGAAGAGAAGAAAAACACCAAAGTGACTATCTCCAGAATGGTGTGCACAGAGATGGGAAACAGCTGAGCAGACAATGAGAATGATTAGACCTAGGACGAAGAGACAACAGAAGCCCAGCACGGTGCTGAGACAGGGTTTCTGGATCTGCTGCCAAAGAGGTTTGGTTGGATATTTTAATAATGGGCATAGATTCTAGCCACAAAAATCTGTGATCTGCGTATTTCCTACAGGTAAAGGAAACTTCATTTCCTAACCTAAGTCCCACCTACACTTATAGAAATGGCTTCCACTTGTCTGAGGTGAAAGGAACCAGAGGATACCAAAATGAGAAAAACCTTGTCCAGACCCATATTCTGCTCTTGTCTTTCACTTTTCCACCCTACAAACTCTTTGTTTCCCTTTTAAAATAAGATTTAACCCAATGAATGCTGTTTACTTATTGCCATTTCTCTTCAAATGACACAAGGAAGAGAAAATGAGCATAAAACCACCCTCAGAAGCTTTTCTGAAGAATCGGACAGAGAACCCAGTTAAAGTGGAATTTAGCCAGGAGACAGAACAGTAAGGGCAACACTGGACAAGTTGTTGGATCTCTTTGGCCTCCATTTTCTCAACTGCAGAAATTATGACAAAACTAGTGGTTTTCAAACAGTTCCTCAGAGCCCTAGGACACAGAAGGTATTTCAGTGACCCCAGGAGGAAAAAAGGACTCCACGTAAGGGTAGGACTCTGCACACAGCTTCTTTCTATCTGTTTAATATTAATTCTGAAAAAGACACTGGGAAAAAGGGAGGGGAGGTGACTCTGCTTTAAAGGAGAAGGAAAATAGTACTCAAAAATATTCTATAGTATGTAAAAGTATTTTATAAAGAGAAAAGGATTATACCACTGCAAGTCTTCCAAAGGGCCCTTATGTACACACCTGCTGCGGATATAAATACATGCAGGCAGCTTCTGGGACAGGGGCTGTGCACCTGCACCCAGTGTGCACTAAGACCCTGCAGTCTTCCTTTACAGTCCGACAGGTTGGGCTCCAACCCTGAGTGGAGCAGGCCACGATCTCTGAGAAGCCCTGTCCTCTCATCTGTCAAGGGCGGCTGGTATCTCCCTCACAGTTTAGGAGAGGATTACATGATAAGCAGAGCAGCAAGCACATAAAAGGTATGTGATGGATATAGGGTTCCATCCTTAACCCCCCCCCCAATCCTTTGTATTTGTATGATACCTAACTTAGCATAAAGTTCTAAATCTGGAATATCTTCTTGAAATCAAGAGCATAAAATCCAAACACCAATAGGGACCAGACAGATCGTGCAAAGGAGGGAAACAGTCCAGGCATCACAAAATGTTATAGACAGAGGCCAGTGACACAGACTCGCTGTCAGAAAGACCATGGGGTGGGGACTGCACCAACCAGAAAGTGTGTGCCCCAGCTCATAGACAGCCACTCCTCAAATCCCAGCCCATCACTGCCATGGGGGAATATGGGCTGAGGGTTGCCAAGTTTTTTGACTTCCAAGAGAAGCTGGAGTTTTCTGTGTAATCTCCTGATTTTTGTTGTTTGTTATTTATTTATTTACTTAATTTGGCTCCATGCCCAGCATGGATCCCAATGCAGGGCTTGAACTCACAACCCTGAGATCAAGACCTGGGCTGAGAGCAAGAGTCGGACACTTAACTGACCGAGCCACCCAGGTGCCCCGAATTCTCCTGATTTTTAAATCCAGGCAACAAACTTAAAAAAAAAAAAAAAAAAACCCACAACTTTTTTTTTTGTTTTTGTTTTTAAGATTTTATTTATTTGACAGAGAAAGACACAACGAGCGAGGGAACACAAGCAGGGGGAGTGGGAGAGGGAGAAGCAGGCTTCCCGAGGAGCAGGGAGCCCGATGCGGGGCTCGATCCCAGGACCCTGGGATCATGACCTGAGCCGAAGGCAGACGCTCAATGACTGAGCCACCCCGGCGCCGCCCCCCAAATCTCTTAAAACCTGTGCAGTTAAGGAAACCTATTTCCAGTTGGGATTGAACTTGAGAACCCTGCTTTGATTTTTGAGAGCCTTGTGAAGTAAGCAATCTCCACTTGGCCATCTGGGAAACTGAGGTACTGAGAAAAGCCTAGATGGCCTAGTCCTGCCACTTAGCGGCAGGACCAGGGCTAGAATACAGGTGTGCCAGTTCCTGGCCCTCACCTTGTTCCACCTTCTCCTGCCACAATCCCCTCTCTTTAGCAGTAAACCATGCCCACCTCTACTGTCAGGGAAGGTAAGGGAAAAGACACAGTGACAGGCCAGGGGGCCCCTCCAGCTGACCAGGTGGGCGCCTGGGTACACGGTCTGCAGTGTCTGTGAGCTCCCATAGACAGTGACAACCAAGAGCCCTACAAACACCCATCTACTGTGTATTCACATCGAGGATGACTTGGCCAAAAGTTTCAGAAGGAACCAAAATTTTCAAAACTCTGTCGCAGATGGCAAGGAGCACAACAAAGATTTTAAAGGAGAAGAGGTCAGGCTGCATCATTTGTCAACACTGATTTCAGTGGGGACTTGGAGTTTGTTGTTTTGTTTTTTTTTTTAAACGTCAGTCCTCTTTATTTGCCTCAAATTAAAAATCACCATGTACCAGCTCCTTCTGGGGAACATGTCTAAAGCAGTCCCTTCCTCAGGCAGAAAGAACACCCAGATGGGGGAAGACTAGAGATATTCAACTTTCTCCGCCCCCCCCGCCCCCCATCAGGAATCGTGGGCACAACGTCAGAGACTGGCAAACTCTGGCAGCGGTGCTGAAACATCAACCCAACCCAGTAAGTCCACAGCCCAGGCTGAATGAAGGTGGGGCAGATGGCAACTGCCTCTTCCTCTCCAGGACGGGGACAACTGGAGAGCATCCCCAGCTCAGGGGATTCTCTGTAGGGGTTTGGCAGGAGTCTCTTAAAAGAAAAGAGAGAGACATTTCCAGGGAAGGCACCTGGCTGCCTGGAACAAAAGGTTAGAGTTTAAGAACTCAAGTTGGCGTGCGTGCGTGTGTGCGCGCACACACACACACACACACACACACACACACACACACACCAGAGGTGTGTGGAGAAGTACTGCACACAGAACCAGGACCAGAGCACGCGGGGCCGTGTCTGTCAATAGCGAAGGCCAAGCAAGAGAGAGCCTCTTCCCCGAGCTCCCCAGCCCCACCTTCACTGTCCCATTCCCATGGGGTTAGCTATTGGACAAAGGAGAGAGAAAGGGTAAGAGACATCAGTAGGGCCACGTTCTTTGTTCACTTAAATCCACTGAGCAGCTTCCCTGGATCAGACTGAGCCATTTTCTGTTCTCGCTACTACAGGCAGGGTGATGATCTTTTAAAAACGCAAAGTGAGTATCATTCAGCTGTGTGGAGCTCCTCAGTGGCTTGCTGCCCCTCTGTGAACAGAACTCCAAACGCTGGCTATGGCCTGCAAGGCCCTACGTGATGGGACGTGATCTCACTCATACACACTCTGGTCCAGCCCCAATTGCCTTCTTTCTTCCTCAGTGTTACTCAGGCTCCACCCTCCCTAAAGATTTCTGTGCATGCTACTGCCTTTGCCCTATGCACTCTTGGCCTGACCAGCTCCTACTAAGCATCCTTTGGGTTTCAGGCTGTTACTTGGATGCAGCTTCCGTGATTGCCCCTGGCCCCACCCCCTTCTTCTGACTTACGTTAAATCCCTTGTTACACACAGCACCCTCCACTTTTCCTTTGGGCCGTATCAGGAGTATAATTAAATACTGAGGTGGGTAATTCCTGGTTTGATGCCTTCTTCCCCTGAACCCTGTAAACTGCACATGATCAGGGACAGTGCCTGACTCACTGCGGCCTCCGTCACCCAGCGCTGTGCGCACTGCATAAAAGGTACTCAGTGTTGGTTACACAATGTGTCTGCCTGGCACCATAATGGACACCCCGTCCCCCCGAAAAAAACCCCAAACAACGGAAAACATGACACGGTCCCAGGCTTTCAGAAGATTAAACTCTATTTTGGGATAGAAGGGACACATTTTGAGAAAAGGTCCCCTGGGGAAAAGGCAGTCGACCCCTATAGAGAAAAGCCCTGAGTGCTCAGCCTCGCACAACTGAGGGCCTCGTGGGACGAGCGCCCGCCTGGACAGTTACGTCAGCACCATGCTCACGGTGCGGCACTATGGAGAGCTGTACAGAAATCTCTGTGCTGCCACACACTCACACTTTCTCTATACGCCATCCCTTCTTTTAAAAATAACACTTGAGCTGGAAATGAAAACCCTCTTCGGTTGAGAAGGAAAGGAAATCAAACACCCCCATGCTCCATCCTGCATCATCCCTCCCCTGAACAAGTGGAGAGCCTCTTGGGCCTGAACTGTCTCACTCTCCCTAAGCCACTGTGCCAGCAATCTTCTGATAAGTGGTGTGCAAACAGAGCGGCTGAGGTCAGCTCCATCAAACCCCGACTGCAGACATCCAAGCTCTGGCTCTAATCATTTCTACCAAGCCTTGGTGTGTGTTACTGGTCCACACTCTCCAAGGGAGAACTGGGGTTTTGGCAAAGGCAAAAGATGGCTGACATGCTCTCAGCTCCCAATTGTAATTCTAGAGCATTCCACCTTCACTTCGTGCTAAAGCCTTTTGTCTGAGGTTCAGGATTTCTAGATCTATGACCCATCACTGCCATACACCAATCCCCTAGGTGTGGTCCCTCCCTCTGGACTTGTGCACCAGCTCACTGTTTCCTTCCCCTCCCAACACCTGCCACCACCAAGTTGATTTCACTGAGTCTTAACAATTCTATCCCTTAAACTTCTCCAGGATCCATCCTCTCTACTCCATCCCTGGTGCTCCTTCACACTCTCCTCTTTTCTTACCAGGAGAACTAAAATAGAGTCCTCAGTTTCTGTGCCTTGAATCTCTTTCTCTTCTAAAACTCATACCTAATAACTCCTCTTAAAAGTGTTCATTAGTTCCCCAGAATAAAGACCAAATTCCTTACACAGCAGTATATTAAGAACCTTTATATCTTCCATTTTATTATGAAAAATTTCAAACACACAGTAAAGTTGAGATGATCATACTTCAAATAGCCACACACCCACCACCTAGAGTCTACAATGTTAACATTTTGGTATACTTGTTTTATCACGCATATATCATCCATCTATGCAAATACAAACTCATCTTATTTTGACCCATTTCCAAGTAAGGTGGAGACCTCAGTGCACTTCATCCTAAATGCTTTAGCATACATATCTTACTTGTGTCCAGAGTTCATGGTTCTTTTTTGGGGGAGGGAAGGAGGGTAGAAATAAAATCTATTTACAATGAAGTGTATAAATCTTAAGTTTATTATTGGATGAGTTTTGATAAATACACACACTCAATGTAACCCAGGCCCCTACCAAAATATCAGACCTTTCCATCACTCAGAAAATTCCCTCATACCCCTTTCCAGACAATCCCATCCTTGTATCCCCCCTAGAGACAACCACTGTTTTACTTTTCATCGATTGCTGGGTTTGCGGGCTTTAGAACATCATATAAATGGAATCGTACAGTGCAGGCTTTTTTTGTGTGTAAGGATCTTTCACTCACCATAATAGCTTCTATTGTTGAGTGTAACAGTATATTACTCTTTTTTTTATTTTTTAAGATTTTTTATTTATTTGACAGAGAGAAACACAGCGAGAGAGGGAACACAAAACAAGCAGGGGTCAGTGGGAGAGGGAGAAGCAGGCTTCCCGCTGAGCAGGGAGCCCGATGCGGGGCTCGATCCCAGGACCCTGGGATCATGACCTGAGCCGAAGGCAGACACTTAACAACTGAGCCACCCAGGACCCCCAACTGTATATTACTCTTATTGCTAACCTGTTTATTCTTTCTTTTCCAGAGAGACATTGAGTTATTTCAGATTTGGAGCTATTATAAAGGAAGCTCTATATGCATTCTTGTACAAGTCTTTTGTATCATAAAATAAATATTTCTCTTGGGTAAATAACTAATACCCAAGAGTGTAAGTGCTGGGCCACCAAGTAGGTGTATATTTAATTTTATAAGAAACTGCCGGGGGGCGCCTGGGTGGCTCAGATGGTTAAGCGTCTGCCTTCGGCTCAGGTCATGATCCCAGGGTCCTGGGATCGAGCCCCACATCGGGCTCCTGGCTCAGCAAGGAGCCTGCTTCTCCCTCTCCCTCTGCCTCTCTCCCTGCTCATGCTTTCTCTCTCTCTCTCTGTATCTCTGTGTCTCAAATGAATAAATAAAATCTTTAAAAAAAAGAAAGAAAGAAACTGCCGGACCTTTTCCCAAAGTGCTTATATCATTTTATACTCCCACCAACAATGTATGACAGCTCTAGACCCTTTATAATTTAAAGACAGCCCTGCTCCCCACCCCCCCTCCAGCTCCCAATGCTCCCTCCTCCTCTACCACCAAGCTTTCAGAACTTGAACCTTTCTGCCCCTTTATCCCTGGCAAGGAGGTTCACATGTGCTATTCCCTTTGCCTAGAATATCCTGTCCCAATCTTCTGCTTGATAAAAGTTCACCTCCTCTGTGAGGTCTTCCCTTTTCCTGACAATCACCCCCAGGCTTTCATATTACCACACATTTGGCCATTCCCTTTATTGTCACACTTATCACAATGCGTTGTGATTATCTGTGATATGTTGATCTCTTCAGTAGATAGGCTGAGGCAGAGGGATCTGCCTTGGTAGAAATAATGCTTGTTATGTTATATTTTATGACATACTATATGATACTTTACAAAGTGTTTTGTTTTGTTTTTTACATAAAACATACTATTTATACTTTATGATACTTAAATGTCATCATTAAACACCAGTTTAAGGACTCTGAATACTATGAAATCATAGAGATAACATTCTACATTGTTTTCCAGGTGGGGCACTCTGGGTCACCAAAGAAAATTAAAATGTCAAGAACTTCTTATTCCTCTTGGAATCCTCAGGGCTAGCACAGTGCTTGGTACATGATAGATGATTAACAGATGTCTCATAAATAGCAAATCCAATAATGTTGTTTCTGTGCTTATAATTCTCTGCTAGCTCTCAACCAGCTATAAGATCAAAATCCCCGTCTTAATGGGGTATAGAAGGCCCATGATAATCTGCAGCCCACACTGAACTGAGCTGTCTGGACAGCATCCGCTGATGCCTCCATGCTTTCTCCTTATATTCTCTATCTGGAATACCTGTCTTCTGTTTCATTAGTAAACCTGTGGCTCTAAATACAAGTGTAGTTCAAACCAGAACTCCTCTGTGAACTTTCACCTCACAGAATGCCCATCCCTACATTATTTTCTTACCCTCACTATATCCCACCTGCCTGCATACTAGTCTGTCTCACTAGGACTATTCTTTCAGAGGACAGAGATTTTACTTTATTATTATACACTGTGAGAAACACAGTGGTCTAGTTTACCATACTCTTCACCCCATGCTGAAATAAGATTAGATGTGTTGTGTCAAGTGACCCCCTTCTCCTAGCTACACTGAACTGGACCAGGAGTGGGCAGCTGGTGCACACTCTCCCTTGAGAGCCTGAGGCAAGAAAATGGCTTCCAGTGATGGAATGAAGAAGTCGTGGGGATAAAAGATACAATATAGGGAATATAGTCAACAGTGCTGTATGGTGACAGATGTTAACTACACTTGTGGTCAGCCCAGCATAAAGTATAGACTTGGTGAATCACTATGTTGAACTAATGTAACATTGTGTATCAGCTATCCTTCAATTAAAAAAAAAAAAAAAGTTCTGTCAAAAAAAAAAAAAAGGGCAGGAAAATGGAGCAGACACTTGGAAGAAGCTGTAATGCAAGGCTATGTGGCTCCAAGGGGAGAGGTACAGACAAAAGAACCATCTGAAAACTTTCCAACAGTCACAAAATTCAGCTTCACTTCCTACTGTTGGGTTCTGGAAGGTTCCACCGTATTTATCCAATAAATTCCTTTTTACTTAATCTAATTTGAATTAAAGTTCTGTTCCTTGACCCTGATGACCCTAAGGAACCTTGTACCAGTATGATTATAGAATACATGAATTCTGATACAATCTAGGCTTTAATAATTTTAACCAATACAGGCTCCTTTAACAAAAAGTGTCCAGAACAGAATGTTAAAAGAGAGTACTAAAAATTGCACTTGAAGAGTGAGAATTTTTCAGTTAAAGACTAGATTTACATTAAAATAGAATCTGCAATCATGCACAAAGATCTATGGCAGAAAATGGTCAAAATCTATTTGGGAAAGGACAGCCATAAGGAATTTGAACAGGGGAACATGGTCTGCATCATAACCTTTGTTGGGCTCACAGATCGGAGTCAAGGAGTGGGGGAATCCTCAGCACCCAGAACACTCATTATCTAGTAAAGCCAGGAAGATCGTTTTTACCCGGGATTATCAGAAATAAATCATAAAGAAGAGGACTTAGCTCTCCAATGAGAGGAAGCAGAGGAAGCAGACAGGGTGGAATCTTTCATACCAAGTGAAAAAAGAGCTCAGGCATGGGCAAACCTAGAGAGGCTGTTAAGTCTCCAAAAGGATCAGGCATATACCAGCACGGACCAATGCACTGAATTATGTGTGGGGAAAACTTCCTCTGCTTTGCTGTACAACCAGGGTTGGGACTAGGACGAGCAGAGTGAGGCACATGCCATAGGCACAAAAAGACAATCAGTATTACGGATTTTTCCTTTTGAATCAGGCTGCAGTATGGCTGGACACAGCAATATTAAACTGATCCTGTATTTTATTTTTTTTTATTTTTTAGAGAGAGAAAGAGCAGGAGGCCAGGCGGGGAGGGGTGGCGGGCAGACAGAGAGGGAGAAAGAATCGTAAGCAGGCTCCAGACCCAGCACGGAACCTGACATGGGGCTCCATCTCATGACCCTGAGACCATGACCTGAGCTGAAATCAAGAGTTGAGCCTCCCCAAACTGATCCTGTATTTTAAACTCTGATATTTTGTTCATCGTGGCTTTTTACATTCATTTTTATTTTTTAAATATTGCATAAAAATATTATTAAGGTTGATTACTGAGTTGTAGGGTGCCCCTTAAATTCTGCACTTGAGGTAAGCATCTCACTCTAGTCTTGGCTCTATGTGAAACTGCTGTCCACACTGGAGAGAAACCTGCCCAGGCACCGGTGTCCATACTGTCCTTGCACTCTACTCCCTGGCAGACTTAAATGGTCAAGACACACCGGCGGGGGCGGGGGGCACAGAAACTCAGTGAGTGACTCTAAAGGGAGTGGGGGCTGAGCAACAGGAAGAGACACAGAACAGTGGAGTCCGTTTCTCGCTTTCTGTGGCAACTATAGTGACGCAGTAAAGCTCCAGGGATGGGCTACTCCCAAGCCCTCTCGGACAGAGCAGAGATCAGACTTGACTCAGGCACCAAACAAACATAAAGAAACCAAATTTCACTGAAACTGAGATCAAGTATTAACAGCCCAGATACCAGGGATGCCTTGGGTGGCTCAGTCAGTTAAGCATCTGCCTTCGGCTCAGGTCATGACCCCAGAGTCCTGGAATGGAGTCCCGCATTGGGCTCCTTGCTCTGAGGGGAGCCCGCTTCTCCCTGTGCCTGTGCGTTCTCTCTCTGACAAAAAAACCAGCCCAGATACCAAATGAGTATAAGCTCATCAACTAGATTGATAACAAATGAGTACCAACCCCAACAGAACAGAGAAATATAAGTTAGGGAGAAAAGTGGGTCTTCCAATAACAAGAACCTTCTAGCCCTCAACAAAGGGTTGAAGAAAGAAGCTACGGGGTCAGTGCAGAGCCTAGGGAAAAAATATCTGAAGTTTGATTAAGAAAGTGCTCACTCTCTCAAGAGCCTGGACAAGGTACTAGGAAAAAACCAAGATGTCATAGGGTTCTAAGAGGTTTATGCCAAACGAGGAAGGGAAGTAGGTCTGAAGAACAGAGGATCCCACCCAATCTGGAAGAAGAGGAGGACAACTTGACCCAAGTATCCAGTACTATTGTTAAGGCTATAAAGTTGAGGAGAGGGATGTATAGCTATTAAAATATTTAACATTTTTAAAATACTAAAATGTGCACAAGATAGCAAATTAAAAAAACAAGATATAAAGCTCTAACCTTGTTAAGAACACAATTATGTGGAAATGCATATGTGTAGCAAAAAGACTAGAAGAAAATACAACAAAATGCTATGACTAAAACATGCAAAAACTTTCAAAGACTGAATAGTCTATGGATGATGGGATTATAGATGATTGGTTTCTTCCTTATCCTTTTCTCTATTTTCCAAATTTTTTAAAGATTTATTTATCCAGGGATGCCTGGGTGGCTCAGTCGGTTAAGTGCCTGCCTTCAGCTCAGGTCATGATCCCATGGTCCTGGGTTCGGGCCCCGCATCAGGCTCCTTGCTCAGTGGGGAGCCTGCTTCTCCATCTGCCTGCCGCTCCCCCTGCTTGTGCGCGTTCTCTCTCTCTCTGACAAATAAATAAAATCTTAAAAAAAAAAAAAGATTTATTTATTCATTTTTGGGGGGGGAGAGAAGGAGAGGGACAGAGAGAATCCTCAAGCAAACTCCCCACTGAGTGCGGGGCCTAACACACAGCTCCATCCCACGACCCTGGGATCATGACCTAAGCCAAAAATAAGAGTCAGACACTTAACCAACTGAGCCACCCAGGCACTCCTCCAAATTTTTTATAATGACCGCATATTATCTTTCTTAAGTTATAAAAACAAACTCTTTTAGTTGTTTTTAAAGAACAACTTTTTTTTAAAGAAAAACCTGCCCTCCAAACCTGGGGAGGTGTGTTAAGAAGGTAAGTCTTCAAAAAGGACCAGGAGCACACCAGCACCAACCAATGTACTAAATTACATGTGGAGAAAATTTCCTCTGCTTTTGATGTAAAACCAGGGCTGGGAATAGGGTGTGGGGAATGAGGTATCTGTCTGGACACAAAATTTAAGGCAGTGCCAAAAAACTCAGTAATCAAAGTAAATAAAATATTAACATATTTTGTAAATGAACATCAATGCAAAAAATTCATGAACAAATTTCAATTTTTTTTTCCAAATTTCAACTTTTTAAATAAAGACAGGATCCGTATTTATTTTCCTTTTGCCTCAGGCTCCAAAATGGCTGGGCACAACACTGTTACTGATCCTGTGTTTATTTAAAAGTCTGATATTTTGTTTGTCATAGATACTTTGCATTAATTTATTTCTATGTTTGGGGAGCCTGGGTGACTCAGTTGGTTGAGCATTCAACTCTTGATTTCAGATCAGGTCATGATCTCAGGGTCGTGAGTTCAAGTCCTATGTCAGGCTCCATGCTCAGTAAGGAGTCTGCTTGAGATACCCTCTCCCTCTCCTTTTGCCCCTCCCCCACCTCAAATAAATAAAACCTTTCAAAAAAATTTGTTTCTGGGGCGCCTGGGTGGCTCAGTCATTAAGCATCCACCTTTGGCTCAGGTCATGATCCCAGGGTCCTGGGATCAAGCGCCGCATCGGGCTCCCTGCTCAGCGGGGAGCCTGCTTCTCCCTCTCCCACTCCCCCTGCTTGTGTTCCCTCGATGTCTCTCTCTCTGTGTCAAATAAATAAAAATCTTTAAAAAAAAAAAAATTTGTTTCTACGCTTACCATAATCCTGACTGGCTAATTTCCTGGAAAATGTCTGCACCCCTCCAGCACAGTCAGGGCAGTGAGGTGGACCAGTGCCTGTCTGGTCTGATGGCAGTACTAAGCATGAACGAAAGAGTGGTGATGGCCTTGAGAGAGCCCCACGCACCCTCCCAGGCCCCCTGGACCCAACTCTAGCCCAACCTTTCTCTCCAGTGATTTTCTGGGATCAAAACAGAAAACTCCTTTCTATTCAGAAAATATACAATACACAACGACTGAAACCCCCACTCAACCATAAAAGAAGCATCAGTCCTTAACAGAATCCTACTTAAAAAATGTGTAAGCTAATAATTATGCTTGCATTTAATGGCAGCATAGACACATGATACACACATAAACATCCAGGAAGCAAGGGAGTGACAGTGAACTATAATAATAAGCTCAATTAACCATGCTTATGAGAAGTTCATCAAGGCCTGAGTCCTCATGGTGAAAAGAAGAGGTACATATGTCTAGATAAAAATGGCCTCTAGAGTTCAAGAGATCAAGTCAATGACCACAGAAGCACCATCGATCAGGACAGCAGTATGAATAACGGCTCTAGTAAGAACACAAATATAATGTGAATATAAGGTAAAGAAACATACACACAATATAATGCTACATGGCCTATTCTCCATCAGACCTTCACATCTTCCAGCCATTTTATAGCACATCTGTTTAGGACACATCCAAAAATAGCACTACTGAGATTCAGCTCTGTGCCAAGCACTTTCACATGCATCATCTAATTGCATCCTCATGACAGTCCTGTGAGGCAAGTATTATTATATGCATTTATCCAATGGGGAACCACAGGCTCATTCTGCAAGCAGAGCCCCAATAGTCCAGGCACATGTCCAATGCCCTGAATCTGTGCCTCACACACTCATTTCCTAAAGCCCACCTACCAGACTTCCAAAGGCTCCCTCAGCTTATTCTGCTGTGATTTTCTCATCGCCCATTCAGAGACTCAAGTCTCATTTCACTGATAAAGAAAAGCAGGAATTCACTAAACTTTCCATTATCTGACCTCTGGTACCCATGCACTTAAGAGTGGCCCACTGTGCTGTTCTGAATTTACTCCCCAACTATGAGTGAGAAATGGTGCCCTAACACTCCAATCGGGCTCCATTCTAGGTAAACCCGCTCCCTCCCACCCCATCACAAGGAGAGCTGAGTGACAATAACAGGAGTGCGCCAAGTAGCGACTGTGCGCCAGCTTTCAGCACATCATCTTCTACCTTCCAGCACAGTAGAAGAGATCATTACCCTGAGCTGCCGAGCTGCCCCAGAAGCAGACTGTGGGAGGGATTTCAGCGACAAAGCTTCGGTTACATTCCTTCCTTCCTGGCCCTAACCCCTCTTCTCTTGCCCTTTGTATTCACTCTCCCAGGGGGAGGTGGGTTATAATCTACCAAAGGCCAGGTACTGGCCCTGGATAAGAGTACTCCTTATCCCCACCACAGTTGTTTCCACAGGAGGCATAAGAGACCCAGAGAGAACAGCAGCAGCACATTTGGGTGGGGACTAGCATTTTCGGTCAGGGAGGGAATGAGGATGGTGAAGATACTAATCTTATTCTTAAAGTTTACTGCTTTTCACTAGCCTTGGGTGTCTCTTTCACCTTCATCTTCACTAAGGTACCCTGGGGAATTAAGGCTCCCTCGGGCAATATGGTCTCAGTTGGAGGGAAAGGCCTATGTTGGGCGAGGAACTCCTTGAACTTCTTCCCTCCCACTCCCGGGGCCATAGAGGGGAACATGGTGCCTTACCTCTCAACTTTCAAACAGCAACTAACTGGCAAAGTCAAGGGTTTGGGGTTTAGGATGAAGTAAAAAGCAGTCAGCATTAGACAAAATCAGACCACACACATATCCCAACAGGGCTATGTTAATAAAAGTATGTGGGATTGTGGGAACTATTTTCAGTGAAATTTTGAACAGAAAGATGCCTTTAGACTTATCTCTGAAAGCTGAATATTAAGAGATGCTGACTGCTCTGAGCCTTCATTGCAATTAGTGATTCAATCCTAAGGAAACCAAAGACTCCAATGCCGAGCACGTCTACAACCTGGCTCAGATAAGAGTTCAAGTGCAAGGAGATCCTATTCCCAGGTGAACCACTTTCCCAACTCCCACTGATCTATGCAGCACAGACACCCACTTCCATTTCTAAAATTATTCGCAGGGTCAAAAGCATGATTTAAAAAAAAAATCTCAACACTGAAAGGGGCCTCAACTCCTCCCTTTTCACCTCCCCAAACTACCAAGAGTTCTACAGTCCCAGAAAGTCCTGAATCCAGCTAGTGTCCTCGACTTTCACACCCCTCCCTCTTCCAAGTTCCCTCCATCAGCCAGCCTGCCTCCATCCCTCCTCCTGTCTCTGGAGCCCATCACTCCCTCTTTAAGAACTTCACTCCAGAAACTGTGCCTCCTCTCCTGTATTTCCAGTGGCTCCTCCTTACTGCCCCTTTCCCACGAGTATTTAAACACGCTCTAGGTCTCTCTGATCTTAAAAAGAAAAAAGGAAAAGCGATCTCTTCACCCCTCCTTAAACCACCTAGCTACCACCCCTTTCCTCTCTTTTACAACCAGACCTTTTTAATGGTCTAATACTCCTCTCTCTCTGCACACATTCTACCTCCCAGTCATTCAAAAGCCTCCTGTAATCTGGTCTCTGCCCTCTGCACGGCCCTCTCCGGGGCTCAGTCCAGCACGTTGCTTTTCAGGTGTTGTGTCACGTGTCCGCCACGCGGCACTTTTCACTGGTGACACTCCTGAATCATGTACTCTTTCCACTGGGCTCCCAAAGGAAAGGCCATTACACACTCAGTTTTCCTCCTACATCTCTGTCCACTTCTTAATCTCCTTTAGAATTTCTCATCTTCTCCCTGCTTCTTAAATGCTAGTGTTTCTTCAGGATTCAGTCCTGAGTCATCTCTATTCGCTCTATAAATGCTCCCTGTGCAAGCTCACCCATTAAGCATCCTTTAATTACATTCATAATATTGACAACTCTCTCCAGAGGTCCAGACCCATACATTTTTGACCTACTCAATTAACCTGACAGACATTTCCACCTGTAATTTTCACAAGCACTCCCAAGTCAACATATTTAAAACTGAAATCAAGCCCCATCTGCCTCCCTCATACCTCCCAAGCCTCCTTTCCTGTGTTCCCTGTTACTGTGAATGTGACCACCCCCTACCCCATTTTCTATCTTCGACAACTCCCATTCCCCAATATCCAACTAATTACCAGAGCTTACTGATTTTTCTCCATCTCTCTCAAATCTGCTTACTTCTTCCCACACTCCCTGCCATTACCTTATTTCAGATCATCCTCATTTTCCCCCTAGAATGCTAGAATGTATTAGTGTATCTCAGAAAAGCTGTGGGGTGTCTGCCCAACTCAGTGACTCACCTTCCTCTGGATATTCCCTCTCCTCCAGTCATGTCTGACTAAATAATACCTTCACCTCCACCTTGTCAGAGTTGATGGAACCAGCTGACCCAAGCTTGGATCAATCAGATGCTTTCTTCCACAGAAGTGGATTTTGGTGTAAGTCTGGGCAGGCCACTTAAGCTGTAAGTAAAAGTAGGAGGTGTATAGTAACCAGATTGAGCCACATGAATGAGTGAACAGGGTAGGTCCACATGTAAGAAAAAAAGACCAACACGGAAGCAGAAAAAAGCGGAGATAGAAGAGAGACAGAGACAGAGAAACAGAAACTCCTGAGAGCCTTCTTGTTCCTGATCTCAGCCCCTTCCTGAGGGTCAGCGGCACTCCCGCTCCCAGGTTCCATGACAGACTCCTGCCTACTTTGTCTTTTTATAATTTTCCTTTTTATACGTCAGTTGGTTGAAGTAGGTAACTGTTAGGTACCTATAGAAAGTCTTGATTAATACTTCTGGATTAACTCACTCTTACTCATTAGGTCTCAGCTTCCCCATCCGTAAAAGTAGAAGACTGAATTAGATAAACTCTGTGAGGGCAGTAAACATTAACATGCTACAATTTTCAGGTAGAATATGCGTTATTTCTATATTCAGTCTATGTGCAAAATCATGGACAGCCAAATGAAATTTTTTTTAAAGATTTTATTTATTTGACAGAGAGAGAGACAGCGAGAGAGGGAACACAAGCAGGGGGAGTGGGAAAGGGAGAAGCAGGCTTCCCGCTGGGTAGGGAGCCCAATGCGGGGCTCGATCCCAGGACCCTGAGATCATGACCCGAGCAGAAATCAAGAGTTGGACATTTAACTAACTGAGCCACCCAGGTGCCCCCAAAAGATGTGGAGTTTAAAAACAAATAGAATATCTATTTTAATGTAAAGAAAGTGTTTTATTCATGCCAATTTTCAATCTATTTACCATAAGTGTACATTTAAAAATTGCTTCCTTTTTTAAAGCCCTAAATTAAAACATTTCTCTGCCTTTTAGTAGAGCTCATTTGACATTCTGCAGGTAAGCCAGTCCATTTTCAAATGGCCCAATTCAGAACATATTTAGAGAATGCTTTTCACTATTCATTCTTATATCATTGCTGAAAAAAACAGATTCACCTTACAATGCCACATTGAATGCAGTGCACTAAGTGTCCTAAAAAACAAAACCTTTTGTTCTCGCTCTAGATAAATTCTTAAGCCACTTATTAAGTATCCAATATACAAAGTACATGTTACCTCACTGATAAAGTACTTGGTAAATAGCTAAATGCTGATAAAGAGTCTGATTTGATAGGCATGGGTGGGGCCTTGAGATCTATTTTTTTTAAAGCCTCCCAGGCAATATGGGTCATCTACCATTCTGGGGAACCACTGTTCCAGGATCAAGAGGTATTTCAGATCTTTTTGAAATAAAAAGTAAAAACTGCAGTATACTAAGAACACTTAGAATATAATCAGAGTGTCTCTTTATGTTAATAACGCGTGTGTGTGACTAACTTAAATGAAGCCTACCAGTGGTTTAAGGGTAAGAGAAATGTTAAGGAAGTCTGACCATGCTAGCTGTCTTTGTCGAGGAAAGGAAGCTAATGACTGCAAATTCCTATTCTCCTGAAAAGATCTGCCACCGGGGAAAACAAAATATACCATAATCCACATTTTAAATAGCGATTCAAGATCCTACAGAGAAACCTCTTTGCCAGATGTCTGCTCAAGTTCAAACGCTAGGAAAGTCAGGCAAAAGAGAAAGGCCACCCCAAAGTTGTTTCAGAAACGGGGTTCAGGGACACCTAGGTGGCTCAGTTAAGCGTCTTCCTTTGGCTCAGGTCATGATCTCAGGGTCCTGGGATCAAGTCCCACACTGGGCTCTCTGCTCAGTGGGGAGCCTGCTTCTGCCTCTGCCTCTGCCTACCACTCCCCCTGCTTGTGCTCGCTCTCTCTCTAACAAATATTAAAAAAAAAAAAAAAGAAATGGGGTTCAACAAGAAGTGGTGGTCAAAGGGAAGATAAGAGGCAGGCTTAGGTGTAGAAATAAAACTTTCTGCTCCAGAGTCTTAGCAAACTCCTAGAAAACTTCTAGAAAAAGAATGCTGATGTCTAGCACCTTCAAAGTCTTCCCTGTTGCTTCCCTGAGGGCCTGAGGACTCTGCCCTAGTTGACATCAGTGAGAGAGCCCACATCGTGTCCAAAGGCTTGAACACACACCCACCACAGTCATGTGTGACTGTCACTGCCACACGACTGCTGGCAACATTTCAAATAAATCTCCACGTGAGAGATACCAAGGGGCAACAGAAAGAACAGGCTAGGAGTCAGGAGACCCAGTTCTGGTCCAAGTCCCACAAATGACAAGCTATGACCTTGAGCAAGCCACTACCCTTTTCTGGGCCTCCATTTCCTTATCTGTAAAATAAAAGTGTGGCACTGGATTAAAAGGACAGGAAAATGTCTGACATTTGGGGCGAGGTATCTGCCATATTTTGATAATTCTTTAGGGACATGAAACACATCAAATAACCTCCTAAATTCTATGCAGGACTTTGAATTATTATTCTTTAAAAGACAACACTGCTTTCATACTGGAGGGTAGCTGTTGAGAAGTAGAAGAAAATAAATTTTGAAGAGCTCTCTGACAGGTGGGAGTAGGGGTAGGAATTGGCAAAACAATGCACCTTTGGGATGTTCACTGCAATCACTTGCTGATTATCCTGATATAGGCATATTTTTAAAACCTGAAGGCAAAGAGATTTTCTGTTAGGGATTCTCCTAAAGGGACACCTGGATGGCTCAGTCAGTTAAACATCTGCCTTCAGCTCAGGTCATGATCCCAGGGTCCTGGGATCCAGTCCCGCCGAGCAGGGAGCCTGCTTCTCCCTCTGCCCCTCCCCCTGCTTGTGCTCTCTCTCTCACTGACAAATTAAAAAAAAAAAAAAAAGATTCTCTAAGAATGTTTAGAAAGTTCAATATTTTCAAAAGAAAAAAAGTTTGATATTTTCCGTGAAAGTCACTCCCTATATGTCTAGTGTTAGGCTTCTGCCTTCGGCTCAGGTCATGATCCCAGAGTCCTGGGATCGAGCCCCGCATTGGGCTCCCTGCTTGGCGGGAAGCCTGCTTCTCCCAGTGTGTCACTATCCTGGGTCTTGGCCTCATGGCTCACAGTCCAAAGCCTCCTTTCCAGCTGAGCACAATACGCACTGCAGGTTCAAAGACACACTCCCTTCACCTGCCACTTTCCTGCTATCTGTATGATTTCTTCATTGATTCTTGGACCTATGTCCCTTCAGAGGCAATTAACTCATCAGGTGCCCTGAGCACGGTGGTTTGCATTTCAGTTCTGTATTGACTCATCCTATTTTTTCAGGATCCTGTATTTAATGTTTTCATCTCTAGTAGAAACCACCCACTGAAAAAACAAAGTGGATATTTCCCTTTTTCTCTTAAACAGAGAAAAATGTCTCAGTTGGTTCTCCAGGTAGACTTGAGGTCTCCGGCCACATACATCCTGACAGTCACCTTCACCTGACTGCCCCTCCTCTAATATGTGGAGCCTCTTCTACAGATAATTAACCTTCTACCAGTGTTCTTCATGCTAATGGGTAACATCTGCTTAGGAGCCCTCCAAGGCTATTTCTACTCCCTCCCCCCACAACCTACCAACCTCCTTCAAGAAAGGCATTAGTATTTCTAGTGTTGTTTACCTGCCCCCGCCCCCATACACACACACAGCTCCCCTGAACAATCTAGCATCCTCCTTGAAAAACACAATCAGGGAATCCTAAGCAGGCAAGCATGACTCCTAAGCAGATGGCAGGCCTCATAATTAGGTCATTACATAATACCTCTTCTCTAACCAGCTTCTCTACTTCACTCGGAGACCCTGCATTGAGGAGCTTTACACTGTGGTTACTTTAATTATAATTCGCTCTTGAGAACACAGTCGTACCACTTTTTTTTTTTTTAGATTTTATTTATTTATTTATTTGACAGAGAGAGACACAGCGAGAGAAGGAACACAAGCAGGGGGAGTGGGAGAGGGAGAAGCAGGCCTCCTGCCGAGCAGGGAGCCCGATGCGGGGCTCAATCCCAGGACCCTGGGATCATGACCTGAGCCGAAGGCAGACGCCTAACGACTGAGCCACCCAGGCACCCCACCACGTTTTGATAAAGGAAAAGAAACAGGGTAAGAGAGTGTGGGAGGGGTAAGAGTCAAATACTGCTTTTAGCTTCAGCTTTGAGTAGTCCAGACTTGTATGGATAACTCTCTGTCTTGATACCTTGGTCTCACAACCTGTCACATAGACTCATGCCAATCCCCAGATGCACTGGTTCCATTACAAGACTCACATATACACATTATAGCACATGATTCAACTTCTACAGGATACTCCGTCACATTTTGGTGTCAAGTCAGGCTCTCAACAACTCATCGCCAAGCTAAAGATTGCACAAGACGGTGTCCATAAGCACATGGCAACTGTTACCCCAGGTCAGCATCGAATCAGGCTTAGTCTTTGATCTCCCAAGACCTCCAACTCTAGGCACTCAGAGATCTCATTTATAGCCCCTCCATCCCCAAGAAATCGGAAGCCTTCCACCCTACTCGCAATGCAGCTTCCCCACGCTGGTTTTGCTTCTCCTGGAGTTAGCCACACTCCAAGAATCACTGCTCCCTTTACCCAGAATCACAACTGCTGTTCTTGGGGTGGCTGCGTTGGCCTACAGGCTTAGCGCCTTGCCTCACGGCAATTCTCAGACCATGACACCTAATGCTACCCTGTCTGGAGTCCTGTCCCAATTACTATATCCCTCCTGGACTGTTAAATCAAAGCCTTGCTCTCTAAAACCTACTGAGGATATCAGAAATCAAACTGAGAGTCATTTATCCAAAAAGCAGGTTTGGACTAGAGCAAAAGTTTTACATATGACGTGGCATGCGGTCTAAGGAACCGAGCATGGCCTCTAGGTCGGAAGGTTCTATGGTTGGATTTCTAGCAACAAAACACTTGTTTACATAACCTTGACAAAGTTACTTCTGTAAGGCTGTTATTACCCATATTTGCAGGCACAGAAACTTTCTCCCCCAAGGCCACTGAGAAGCATTAAAGAAAAAAATGTATGGAAAAGGGCCTCGCACAGTGCTGGGGACACACACTGCCTTCCTCCTTCCCTCCCCAGTGACTGGAAGGAATGGCTCCCTGCCCTCTGCTGTGTTCACTGTCCTGAGAGGTCTGGGAAAAACTCTGAAAAATATGCAGCCCGCAAAAACACTGCAGGATGAGTCAGACGACTGTGAACTAATTAGAAAGCACAGCAAAGAGATCTCGATGACCACCAATAGGGCAGGTTTTGTCCAAGCATCACATTCCTAAAATAATCATTGTGCAGCTTTTCAGGCCTTTTCCAGGTGAGACACTTAAAAATGAACCAAGAACAAAGCAGTCAACTAAAAAGCTGTGGGCCTGTGAACCTACGGCAAAATGGGTGGTTGAATACCAGGCTGGTAATGAGGCAGAAAGGCAGGCAGGAGACTTCTGGAACAGGGAGCCATGGGCTTTGGAGGCCACTCACCACAGTGTTAACGGCAACCACTTACACAGACCAGAGGGATCTCAAAGAGGACCTGGGAATGATAACATTCAAAAGGCTTTATAACACCAATGAAGTCATGAAACCTCGATTCCAACTGTGGCACTGCACTCACCAACTACGTGGCCTTTAGCTAAAAACTCTTCAAAGGCAGGGAAAGTGTTTTTTTCTTTGCATTTTTTGAATCACCTAAAATAACAAACAGGCAATGCTGGGTAAGTGCTATACTGAATGAAGAAATATCTGGCTTCTGAGCTCTCTGGGCCTCAGTTTCCGCTCACAAGAAGGTTGGAGATATTATCTCCAGGGCCACTGGAGGGCTCACATCCATTTCATTGTTCTCTCTATAGAAACATTTCTCAATCCCAATAGCACATCACAATCACCTTGGAAGTCCCAGCCCCACATCCAGAATCCACTGAGATTCAGAATCCTCAGGGTGGTGGGTTTGTTTTTGGTTTTGGGTGTTTTGTTTTGTTTTGTTTTCTGAAATCTCCGTATGTGATCCTAAAAGACAAAGGTGATCCGTAATAGCTGAGGTTGGAAACTAATGCACCCCACTTTCAAATGCAGCAATCTTTACGAAATGAGGCAATGGAGACTGAGTCCTTCCTATCACCTGCCTTTCTGCCAAAATCAGAGGTTTTCATTTTCTAAAGCAAGCCTGCATCATTCTAAGGAGCCACGCTTCGGAGTCAGAGCTGGAGGCAAAGCCCAGTGCAAGCACTCCCCGGAACGTCACCTCAGCATATGTATAAAATGAGGAACCACCAGCGACTCCCCTGAGATGTTAATCAAGATTAGAGGAGACAGCATCACAAAGCACCTGGCACATATCTAACCGCAGAAGCAGCCACCAAATGTTCACCCCCATCTCCCCTCACCCCTTCCTTCCTAAGTAATGTCCATTAGGTGGGTGTCTGACACCACCGGACACCTTCAGTAAAACTCTGGGTACAGGAGCTCTGCTGACACAAACTTTGCTCCAATTTCAGTATTTGTCATGAGCATCAGTTTCTCCATTCCTTATATTAAGAGGGAACAGTAAACCCATCTTCTTAACTAATGACTCCCGATATGTTATAATGGTCTGTTGGCAGTAAAAGATAGCTTCAGATGATGCAAGTATCCAGAAATCCCACTGCCTGAATGGTCAAAATGAGGCCTCGTCTTGGACGGCTAGGGCATCCGAGCATCTGTGAAACCAGACCTTGGCGATGAGCTGTGTAATTTTATGACTCCTCAGTTCTGACATTTGTTTCATGCTTGCTACCCCAGCTACAGACTTTTTTTTCCCCCCACACAAGCTTTTATGATGCTTCCATTAAACAGGCTAGTGAGTTCTTCCACATTATTTATTTTTATCAAATGGCACACCTGATCTGTAGGTCAAGGTCTACTGTTGTTAGTATTATGCCAGTACATTATGGGGAAGAATATTTTATAAAGAGCTCAATCGGTATCTCCAACAGAATAAATGAAAGAACAGATACCCAAAAAGGCAGCTTCTGATTTTCCGTTGCTTTTTAGAGGTCTTTTAGAAAAGGTGGACTCACTCTTGAGAGACACATAAACAATATACTCATACAGTATGCATGGTGGGGGGGGGGTCAGTGTCACAACCTAATCACAAAGCCATCACCAGTGTCATCTGGGGCTAAGGGTCAGAGTACAGATGAGAAGCCAGCGTTTTCACTGAATGCCTAGGTTGAGGTGGGGGCGGGGGGCGCACAGATGCATCAGGTTGGACAGGAATTAAATAGTTCTTAGACTAGTTAACACTAGGTGGAGACCTGTCAAAGTCAGGAATAAATCAAAGAGAGCCCAGACAATTCGCTGATTGTATGCTGGACAGAGCAGATGGTACAACTGCTGGACTCTGAAGCTGGCTAATGGTCAAATGCTGAGGTACAGAGCCTAGACCAAGAAAGAAAATCAGCAGGAAAAGGAAACCTAGGGGATGTGAACAGAAGAGATATACAATATTCCAAATTAAAGAAGGTAAAGGAGTGTTGGGTCTGAGAAGCTAAGTGTCCTTGAAAGGAAAGCACCCTCTAGGCATGACCTGCCTCAGGCATTCATCAGGTACAGATAAGAGAGCACCTGGACTAGGTACTTCAGGCACAGGGAAGTTAGCAGCTCCTAGCTGGTTTCAAGGTAGCTTCCATTTGATCTCGCAGAAGAAAGAAAAGCAATACGATTTTTAAAAAACCCAAACAGTCCAAGTAGTTCTACTAAAATAATCTATAGAAACTAGCTCTGCCAGGCCACGAGAGAATAAGGCAAAAACCTCTTTATGACTGTTCAATGCACAGGACAACCAACAACGGAGGTCAGACATGCAGACAAGCTGGGAGCTTCATTCTCCATTCTGTGAGCTGAGCTAAAAACAAGGCTCCATCCTCTTCTACCAGCAGAGCCATTCTCTGTGGTTTCCACACTGGTTGAGGCATACTAACTTCCTGGTCACTTCAGGGCATACTGGAGCCTGTTCCTAAAACACTCGGTTTTAGCTGGTATTATCACAAAGCTCTATCAGTAGCAGCAGAAATGCTAAGGATTAAAGCAGAGGACACTGGGGACTTTGGTCAGCAAATGTGCCTGAGAACAGGAAAGAGCACACCTTCCAAGAAGGCTTTACAGAGAAGCTGTGGTGTGATCACAGTCTGTATACCCAGCCCCAGCCTGCTATTCGCATGCCTGTCCTTCCCGGAGGACAGAGCCAGGGCAGGAGTGATTCAGCATAAGCCATCCCCACTAACCTTGTCCACAGCCTACTTAATAGAGCAGGCTTAGATGTCTCAGTACTTTAACTGGCAGCACGAAGATTCTGCACCTTGCAAACATAATGGCAAATCAAAAACAGTTTTTAGGTTTGAACAATTTCGCTAGTTAGGAATCCCAGTACCATTATAATGGGTACTATCCTTGGCTTAACCAACTCTTAACTGGATAACACTGGACAAGTCTCAACTTCTCTAAAGCTTCGTTTTCATAGTTGTAAATGGGAATAATTATATCTATTCTAACAATCTTAAAGTTAGTAGGAAGATCAAATGAGATAAAGCATAAAAGGGATTTAATATCGCATAAAAATGTAATGTCCCTTCCAATCCCCACTCCTACCCCCCTGAAAAAAAATTTACAGTTTTGTGGGAGAGATAAAACATGAAACAATAAGCAAAAAATGTAAGCCTATGGAAAGACACATGTTAGCTGGAACTGGTAGGGAAAGTTTCTTGAGACAAACGGCATTTTGGATGGATTCTGAAGGGCTGGAAAAGATTTGGAAAGGCAAATCCATTTTGTATGTCCAGATTTTATAGAGCATTTACTTAAACTGTAGTTCAAATATTTATACTTAAGAGGTTAACATTATAAATATCACTGCAATTTTATTACTCTCAATGACTTTGAGAAATAGGTAGATTTAAGGCATAAGGTAGATAAAGAACTCAATTCAAAAGGTCACAGCAGCAAAGCAAAAAATGAAGTCCAGTTCAGCAACTTATGTTACCTGGCTCAATGAGAGCATGAAAATAATTGGAAATCAGTCAAAACCAATAAGGTCTACTGATCATCCACAATGCAACTTGGATTCCACGTGAGAGATTCTGCTATGCGTCACGAGAGTATAGAAGTATCATTCCTACAGCTCACAGTGGACCAGGGCAGGAGAAATAAGACCACGTTTGAGGAAGAAGTCTGTGTAAATGACTTATAAATCACTTTATTCTGGGCAAGGGTTAGAGTTGGTTCTATATTTCAAACCACAACGACCACAGACAGTCTAATGGAGCTTAAATAGGAAAGTTGGGGCAAGATGTCATCAAGGGATCGGCTGATAACTTTCCTAACATTTTATTAATAGCTCCCAGTTACCCTCTCCTGGTTCTGCTATCCTACAGGGGGGTCAGTAAGAGAAGACGGGGAAGTGAGGCAGAGGAACCAAGTGACTTGTGGAATCCACAAACTGAGACAAAAGGAAGACTATTCTTCCAAATTTCCTGTTTCTCTGATATCTAGACTAGAATACAATTCTCAAGAAATGGTCCGTTAGGGCATTCCATCAGCCAATGAACTAATCTCACATCCTGCCAGTGTTTCTTGTTAGGTAGTGCCTAAACCCACTTCAAGGTCTGTCACACCAAGGCCTACTTCTCAAGAGAGGCTATTTTGCCCCCGAGAGGAGACACTTGGTAATGTCTGGAGACATTTTTGGTTTGTGGGGGGTCCAGGGGTGTGGGCGGGTGTGTGGCAGGACCTACCAGCAACAAGTGGGTAGAGGCCAGGAATGCTGCTAATATCCCACAATGCACAGGACAGGAACCCACAACAAAAAAACTATCCAGCCCTAAATGTCAATGGTGTCAAGATTGAAAAACCCTGCTCTAGGAGATGATCTATCACATATATATCCTAGAATCACAAGGCCATACCTGTTAACTCATAAATGTTGACAATGACTGTGCCAGGTAGGTGGTAACAGAATATACACCTTTAAAAAAAATCCATCATAGAATTTCTACATGTAACATAAATAGGTGCATTAAAATGCTTTAAAAGATTTTACACACGGGGCACCTGGGTGGCTCAGATGGTTGAGCGTCTGCCTTCGGCTCAGGTCATGATCCCAGGGTCCTGGGATCGAGCCCCACGTCGGGCTCCCTGCTTGGTGGGGAGCCTGCTTCTCCCTCTCCCTCTGCTGTTCCCCCTGCTTGTGCTCTCTCACTCTCTGTCAAAAAAATAAATAAAAGCTTTAAAATAAATAAATAAATAAATAAAAGATTTTACACACTTCTGAACCTGTCATGGGGACAAACTTAGAGAATTTGTTTAATCTTCAAAAGTTTGTATTTAATTGATAATGAGCCTACAGATATTTAACTAACAACTTAGAAACAATCATTCACACTACATCACTAAAGAATGAGCTGTTTTGAGTTTTTCAGATCTTCCAAAGAATGCCAACATATTTTGAGTTAATTCTTTTGATGAAATCCTTTTTCAGATTTATTAAACCTATTTTGGAAGTTTAAGTCAATGAAATTCAGCCAGAAGAAAAACTAAAGAGAGAAATACTGAAAATGTTCAGATCAAACTTCCATTATTTACAGATAATATAATTGTCTCCTTGGAAAACTCAACTACATAAAAAAATAACTAATAAAAGCTAAGTAAGAAAACTAGTTATAAAACCAACACAAAAAAAGTCTATAGCTACGGGGCGCCTGGGTGGCTCAGTCAGTTATAAAAGTCTATAGCTTTCCAAAATTAAGAGACTGACAATCCAAGAACTTGGTGAGAATGTACAGCAACAGAAACTTTCATACATTGCTAGCAATAATGTAAAACTGTGTAACTTTATAAAAGACTATTTTTCCAAAGTTAAATGTACACTTACTCTATGAGCCAGCAATCCTGCTCCTAGAGAAATGAAACAAACATCCACACAGAGACCTGCATGAGAATATTAACAACCAAAATTGGAAAAATCCAACTGTCCTTCAAAAGGCAAATGGAGAGACTCCTGGGTGGCTCAGTCGGTTAAGCGTCTGCCTTCGGCTCAGGTCATGATCCCAGGAGTCCCACATCTGGATCCTTGCTCAGCTGGAAGCCTGCTTCTCCCTCTGCCTGCCACTATCTGCTTGTTCCCTCCCTCCCTCTCTCTCTCGACAAATAAAAATTTTTAAAAAATTTTTTTAAAAAGGGAAAATGGATAGGAGCACCTGGGTGGCACAGTTGGTTAAGCCCCTGATTCTTGGTTTCAGCTCAGGTAGTGATCTCGGGATCCTGTGATCGAGCCCTGCATTGGGCTCCACACTCAGCATGGAGTCTGCTTGAGATTCTCTCTCCCTCTCCCTCTGCCACTCCTGTTCATGCTCTCCCTGTCTCAAATTCTCAAATAAAAAAATAAATCTTAAAAAAAAAAAAGGTGAATGGATAAATTGTCTAGTGTCTATATAATGAAATACTACACAGAAATAAGAAGGTATGAACTACCTTTATACGGATACTGAGTTCATGAATGAACCTCAAAAACAAAATGTATAAAAGTAGCCGGAGAGAAAAAAAGAGTATGAGTACATGCTAAACAGCTCAACTAAAATGTAGAAATTGTGAGACTGGATAAAAAATAAAGATCCAACTATATGCTGCCTATTAAGAAACCCACTTTAAACATAAAGATACAGATAAGTTAAAGGATGGAAAAAACATGCTATGCTAACACTAATCAAAAGAAATCTGGAGAGACTATATTAATATCAGACAAAGTAGATTTCAGAGCAAAGCATATTACAGGGTTATTTCATAATCATAAAGAGGTCAATTCATCAACAGAACATACTCTTAAATGTCTACCTAATAACAGAACTTCAAAATACATGAAGCAAAAATTAACAGAACTGCAAGGAGAAATGGAGAAATCTATAATAATAGTCGAAGATTCTAATATCCTTTCCTCAGTAATTACTAGAATAAACAAAATCAACATGGATATAAAAGACTCGAACAACACTACCAACCAACTTGACCTAATAACCAACTTGACCTAATTGACATTTATAGAACACTCCATTTAACAACAGAATACATTCTTTTCAAGTGCCCACAAAAGACCAAGACATGCCATGTTCTATGGCCATAAAGCAATTCTCAATAAATTTAAAAGGATTTAAATCAAAAGTATGTTCTCTAACATGATCTTAAATGGAACTAAATTAGAAATCAATAACAGAAAGATCTCTGGGGAAATCCACAAATATTTGGAAACTAAATAGAACACTTCTAAATGACCTATGGGTCAGACACAAAATCAAAAGGGAAATTAGAAAGCATTTTGAACTGAATGAAAATTAAAACTAAAATTTCAATAGGTTACTTTTGTTTGGAGCTAAATTATTCTAAATTTCATCTAGGGAAAAAAGATACACTAGAATACTGAAATTGTCAAATGGTGGTTGGGGATGGGGAGAAGCTGGTCCTACCAGAAATTAAAATTTTTAAAACATATAATTTAGATATAACATTATAAAATGTGATTGTTGTAACAACAAACAGAAAAATGCAAAAACCTCAAGAACATGTAAGCATTTAACATATATATGGGAATTACCCAATAAAAACTGTAGGTACTAGTCACTGGGGCGGGGGACGGAGGGTGGGGAGAATTCAAGTCAATTCCCTCTATCACTCAAATACCAAAATAAACTGTAGATTGACTAATTAGGGGTCACAAACTCAAATGTCCTTAAGGATCATGTAAGTAAAATAAAATGTTCAAATCTAAATATGTGAGGTATAAGACAATTGGGAGTTGTGAGGACTGGGGCAAATCAGAAGATAATCCCAACTTTTAAAAACAGTATACTAGAGGGAAAAAATAAACAACAAATCCCCACCTCTTCGAGGGGTGAAATCAGGCTATTGAATAAAAATGTTTTCAGTTTCTGATTTAAATGTAAAAACTGAAACTACACCAGTACTAAAAGAAAGTTAAGGTGGGACTATAACTTTGAAGTAGAGAAAGTTTTCTACAAACATAATATGAAAGGAGTAACCAAAATTTTATGGATTTTTCCCTCATTAAAATTTGAAACTTACAGGGTGCGTCGGTAAAGCGTCTGCCTTCAGTTCAGGTCATGTCCCAGGGTCCTGGGATAGAGCCCCAGATCAGTCTCCCTGTTCAGCGGGGAGTCTGCTTCTTCCTCGGCCCCTCCCCCCTGCTCCTGCTTTCTCTCTCTCACTTTCTCTCTAATAAATAAATAAAATCTTAAAAAAAAAAAAATTTTTTTTTTTTAAACTTACATGTGGCAAACAAAACACACCAAAAAAGTTAGAGACAACTGGAAAAAATTTTACCATAAAAAACGTTACACAAAAATCAATACATCTGATTCTGAGACCCACCCATTTGGGTTATGAGAATCAGATTCACTTACACCTCCTCTTCAAATTATGAGACTTTTCTTCTCCTTCATGAGGATTGATTCAGATTTTGTACAGCCCGTGAGTAGGCATTTTAAGACAAAAGTTACCATGCTTGTGCACTGAATATGTTAAGTTCTTCGTGTAAAGAACCAGTAATTTGTTGTTTATAAACCATAATCATCTCATGCATCATATTCCCTAAAATGCATTTTTTTTAATTGACTTCCTCAGCTTTTACTGCCCTGTTAGCATTTTTTTGCATTAAAGATAGAATTACATAAACAATGATTTAGAAGAATTATAACATCAAATATTGGCAGGAATACAATGAAAAGGGCACTTAAATATGGTGACAGACATGCAATTTTTTTCTTTTTAAGATTTTATTTATTTTTTGACAGAGAGAGACAGCAAGAGAGGGAACATAAGCAGGGGGAGTGGGAGAGGGAGAAGCAGGCTTCCCACCGAGCAGGGAGCCCAATGTGGGGCTCGATCCCAGGACCCTGGGATCATGACCTGAGCCGAAGGCAGATGCTTAACGAATGAGCCACCCAGGCGCCCCTGCAATTTGACAATATGCATCAGAAGGCTTTAGAAAGTACACATCCATTAATCCAACAATTCTCCTAGAACTTCATCCTGATGAAATGTGGAGTTATGTAATATTTAAAGATGCTTTATGCAGTGTTAATAACCAAAATTGGAAACCTAAATATTTGACAATGGGAAATTAACTAGATTATGGTATATCCACACCCCTTCAAAAATGAACATCTATACTCATTTACGGGGAAATGTTCACATTATATTGTTGAGGAAAGAAAAGCAGACTTCACAATGTTAATACAGTTAACACTACTGAACTGTAACATTTAAAAACAGTTAAGAGGGTAAATTTTATATTATGTGTTTCTTACCACAATTTTTAAAAGGAAAAAGAGAACAAAAGCAGGCCTCAAGTTGTCACACACATATTTGGCATAAATATCTATCATATATATTTCCTATATAATATAGAAACATATGTTATTATATATATTTCTATTTATACATAGAAAAAAGGCTAGAGAACTAAATACTAATATGCTGAGTAGTTAAATCTATGGATGATAAGATGTGGGCTGTTTTTAATATGTTTTCTTTTACGCTTCAGAATATTTACAATTTGTATGAATTAGTTATGGTAAAAGATTTCCAGATAAGCTATTACTCTCATCCAGATGTTCCCAAATTGTATAATGGATACAATTCTACCTTTTATCATTAACTGGGGAAATCACTACAGATATTAATTACGTGTTCTGTACTCAACACTGGACTGCCCTCAGAAGCTACTGGAGTGTGTAATACTACTTCTCTCACTCATTAAGTAGCCCAGACTACAATGCTTTTAACTCTTCTGTCAGCTTTTACGCTTTTGTCTCTTGCTCAGTGGCTCCTGTCATTTCTCACTACTGCCAGGATGCTGTCTTTCTCTATTTTAATTTACCCCTTTTAATTTAGTAGTAAACCTAAAGTTTAAGAGCTCATTAATAAAAAAGAGAAAGAATAAAAAGACCAAGGGAGGGCATAGAGTCTCTCCTAAGGTACAAATTAGAGGAGGCTTTTGTGAGAGATTTCTGACACCTAAAAAATTTTCTTTGGGAAAGGGAGGTGAGGCAGTGGTGTATTTCTGAAGTCGAATCTGTTTCAGCCCAGCCACTCCATTGTCCTCTACCATGGCATGCGTGCCCAGTGACATTCACAAATAAGACATATGCTCCTGGACAGCCAGGGGGCTCTCATAAGGGCTAGTTCAAGTTTGAACATCCTGTGGGCTGTGTGTAACTCCTAAAGGGTAAAAGCTGTACCTCCACACCATCCTTTGCACTCAAGAAAAGTCAAATCTTGAGGGAGAGTCAGTTATTGAGGGGATAACCTTGAATTTATTCAGACGTCTATATATGAATGTGTTTCAAAATAAATTATTTAAAATACAGTGTTTTATATTTAACAGCATGACAGAGGTGTGTGGTGACACCATGGCAGAGAGCTGTGTTTTCAAGGTCATGGGTATCAGGAATGTGAGTGCTGAATACCATGTCCAATTAATCATATCTTACCTCATTGATGTCTTATGAATAGAAGTCACCAGCTTTACCCAAAAGGACCTGGGTGAGGTCAGAAACCGACAAATGCTGAGAAACTGTGCTCTAAAAAAGGGCGAGGTAACCCGCTGAGTAACTGTGTGTGTTTAAGGAGGGAGAGCAGCTTCCTCGTTACCAATATTGACCCAAAGAAACCAACTTTCTTTGTTTCAACATGCAATCTTACCTCTAGTTCAACTGAAAAGCTGGAAGGCACCATAACCGGAGGCCAGAAGCAGAGATGTGGCTATTACGAATGCCTGCCAACTAGCATAGAGACAACTAGCATGTGCCTTCCCGTATGTTCCTGGTGCTAGAAGGCCACCAAAAGGAAGTACCACCACTCTGCCTCATCACCCTACTTCTCAGCTTCTGGTTGAGACATGTACTAGAAAGGATGGATTCCTATCCTTTGTGTGAAGGCTGCACATTCTTACCCAATGTGCCTTTTCTCACAATATCCTTCCCTACCAATCTTATCATTTGGGGCTCATTTTCCCCAAGAAGCTCTGCCTTGGTTATTTTTTGTTTCACTCACCTCTCTTTTAACTTCTACAGCATCTAACTGTAAGAACTGGCTATTAATTATATACCACCTGGTATTTTTTTAATTTCTTCATCTTATGCTTCATATCATGTGCTGGACTCTAACATACTAAAAACTGGCTCCTGTGACTCACACAGTGGCAGCCTTCGCACAGCACAGGATATGTAACTGGGGCTCACAAGACAGTTATCTGATTAGAAAGGCCCGGTACTCAGACACAATGCTCCGTCACAAGTGATTCAACACATAAGCATTTTGCTCTGGCCTCCAACTGACAGCATCTTAATCAGAAGCAACGATAAGGGGTCAAAGACCAAATAGAGCCATAGGCCAAAGACCCAAAGGGCACTTGTGTCCAAATAAACTGGTTGGATGGATCTTGGGCCCTGGGTGACCAAACCAGGAGCCCAAAGGTTATAGGTTACAGCCAATCACTATTCTCAAGAGTGTGATGAAAGTTAAATTAACATATGTAAAGACAAAATTCAAAGACCAAAGGCAGTGGTTTAAAAAAATGTGGCTGATCTGCCCCCTAAGAGACTGAATGTGTCACTTTCCCCTGGCTTCACTTTACTTCCAAGGGAAGCAAGTCTGTATTCACTTGGAGCACCCTTGCACGTTGCCTCAAAAGATATTGTGCATGCTAAAAATTACTGAGTGAAAGTTTGGTGAGGAACAGGATATTTATAGTCTTAAAAGTATTATACCACAAAATACTTATTAACTACAAAGTAAAAAATAGTACCTCACAGTAGAGAAGCCTGGCACACAGCATTTATCCAGGTGATTAAAGTTAATCACCAGTGACAGGACAAATAGACATCACATGTCTCTTGACAGGATTCACTGAGAGACACAATGACACTCTGGTATTCTAGCCAAAAACACAAAACCTGTATCTAATCATAGGAAACATCAGACTTACCAAATTAAGGGACATCTTACAAAAAGGAACTGATCTGTACTCTAAAAAGATCAAGGTCATGAAAGACAGAGCAAGATTAAGGAGCTGGTCCAAATTAAAAAAGATTTAAGAGACAGGACAACTAAATAAAATGTTTCATCCTGAATTAGTTCCTGGACTGGGGAGAAATGTTTTTCTTTTGCTATAAGGGATATTGGTGGGACAACTGGTAAAATCTGAAATAATTACATAACAGCATTATATCAAAGTTAACCTTCTGATTTTGACAACTGTATAGTGTTGTTGTTGTTGTTGTTTTTTAAGAAAATAAACATTGAAGTACTTACGGGAAAGGGGTCATTATATCTGTAACTGTCAGATGGTTCAGAAAAAAAATGTGTCTATAGACAGAATGAAAAGTAAATGTAGCAAAACCTTAGCTTTTGGTGAATATGGGAAAAATGTATATGGGAATTTCTGTACTATTTTTTTTAAGGTTTTATTTATTTATTTGACAGAGAGAGACACAGGGAGCGAGGGAACACAAGCAGGGGGAGTGGGAGAAGCAGGCTTCCCGCAGGGCTCGCAGGGCAGGGAGCCCGATGTGGGGCTCAATCCCAGGACCCTGGGACCATGACCTGAGCCTAAGACAGACGCTTAACAACTGAGCCACCCAGGCGCCCCAGAATTTCTGTACTATTTTTAAACTGTTTCTATAACTCTGAATTATTTCAAAATCTGAGGAAGAAAGAAGAAAAGGAAGGAAGGAAGGAGGAAGGAAGGAAGGAAGCGAGGGAGGGAGAGAGAGGGGAAGGAAGGAGGGGATAGAGGACAGGAGAGAGGAAGGGAGGGAGGGAAATAGACATTCAGATGGATATGGTATGTTTAAGACCGGGCTTTCTGGGGCGCCTGGGTGGCTCAGTCGTTGAGCCTCTGCCTTAGGCTCAGGTCGAGCCCCACATCAGGCTCCCTGCTCTGTGGGGAGCCTGTTTCTCCCTCTCCCGCTCCCCCTGCTTGTGTTCCCTCCCTCACTGTCTCTCTCTCTGTCAAAAAATAAATTAAAAAATCTCAAAAAAAAAAAAAAAAAAAGACCGGGCTTTCTGATCACAGAGACCCAGGTTCCAAGACTAGCATTTCTCCTTTGACATAGGCAGCAATGATGAACTGGATGAGCACAGACATTTGGAGCTACGCAGATCTGGGTGCTAATCACTGTGCCTCACACAAACTAAGCTCAAAATAAATGATGATATTTATTATTTCAAATTTAAAAAGAAAATAAAAATACAGAAGGCTTCCACATTTATTTTATGGGAACAAGTAAGTAATTTTACGGGGCAAGAAAGTCTAGCCATATTACCAAAACTCTGGCATTAAATATAGGAAAAAGAAAACTATAGATTACCCATTTATAAATAAAGATGCAGAGGTATTCAATAAAAGGCTAGCAAATGGAATCTGGCAGTATGTTAAAATAACAGACCAAAAATCAAATTCTTTCAGAAAGGATGGATGGATGGATGGATGAATGAATATCAAGAAACCACTAAAATAATTAATCAGTTATAGGAGTCAAAAAAGAAAAAGGCTTATAAATTCAATAAAAAGAAATTCTCAGTATTTGAACATCTTTTCCAGATTTTTAAGTGTTTATTTTTCCACTGGGAATATCTGTAACTTTTCTGATTATAAAAGTAATTACGATTATTGCAAAATTTTTCAAGTAATGCAAAAGCAAGTAGAGTAGAAAGTTTTCTGACTCGTCCATGATAATGTCTAGTCCTTCCAGTTTGTGAAAGTATATTTATAGGTAGACAGATAGCAAGCCACTGAGCAAGAAAGAGGAGAGAGAAAACCCCATTCTGAGAATAAAAGGTGGACTCTGTCCCTACCAATTGCTCTATTTGAACTAGGGGCTCTCAAAAAGCACACGGCTGATAAAACAGAATCCACCAGGGGATGCGTCTCCCTCTCCACCATCCTCCCCCTTCCTGCCTGACCAGTCACCATCAATCCAGACGGTAGCAGTCCACCTGTGAGTCACATCAGAGAAGCTCTAAACACAGATAGGTCCTCACCACTCAGATCCTAGCCAACCTCAGTTATCAATGTGTTCTGTGTAGAAAGATAGGAGGATGAAAAAAGTTTTTTTTAATTTAAAAAGAGAACATTTAGGTATAACATTTAAAAGTATAGATGGAAAAATTAAAAGAATTAAGGAGCTCTTGTATAGTAGAACCCACTCAAAAATCATCATCTTCATCACCATCTGCTTTGGGGACTACACAGTGTAAAAAGCATATTATTCCGAGTACACTTGTGTTTCAATTCTCTCGTGTTTCAGAGGCAGGCAGTAGTTTTTCAGAATTCAGACAACACACCTTATCATTCAAGTAATGGACAGAAGAGGAAGTGGGCAGGCAAGCGGAAACCCGATTCACCAATGCTATTCTCTCTCTGTGGCCAGAAAATAAGGCATTTTCCAATAATAAAGGGCCCAGCACCCAACAGGAAGCATGCCCACTCCCAATTCCAAATAACTTGCCCTGCAAAAGGTAAAGAGCCTTCTGGAACCAGGGAAGTTAAAGAGTCTGATCTCATCCCTTCAGAATAACCAGAGCTCAAGGTTACAGTAACTTAACTCCCCAGTATTATTTTGACCAACTTCATAAAAACAAAAGCTGCCACTGATACACTTCAGTGCCCGGCCACTGCACCAGAGAAGCACATATTAAAAATTAATCCAGCTGGCAAAGCACCATTCAATGTCAGGCAGTTCTACATATGAGACACAGCTCTGAGCCGGCCTGGACTGAATGCTGATCTTTAATTGTCAGGAACTTCTACAATTTAGATCATGGCCTCTTTCTTCTCCTAGTGTGTCTCATTCTGGTTGGTCAGCTCTGCTGTGGCTGAGCAACCAAACTTCCATTTGGCCTCGCTACTTTCTCGGTTCTTCCACTCTCCCCACCGTTCATCTCCTTCCCTAGGGCTCACCACCTCCAAATGCAGGTTGCTAACTCATATTCCTCTCTTCATGCCCTTCTGCACTATCTGTGGCAAATTCACATACTAGCAAAGTGCCAGCCATCACCTCTATTCTGGAGTAGACATCGACGGGAGTGGGATTTCACTAGATGGCGAAAAAAGAAAGGGATGATCCAGGCCGAGAGCAGACTTAAAAAACACACTGAGGGTGGATAATTGAGGAAGTGGCGAGTGGTCCAGTGTGGATGCAGCTTAATGTCCAATACATCTCTACTTCTGGGGTCTGCTTCTCCCAAGTGCCACACACCAACCACACACCAGGCTCTCCAAGTGGGGTTCTTCAGATACCACAAACCTAAACTATTCTGGCCCAAACCTTTCTCCTCCTCTACTCTAAATCTTGGCTAATAGAGCCACCATGGATTCAGTTAAACTCAAAACCTCAGTCATCTCAGACTCTTCCCTCTCTGTCCAAACAGAGTACACCAACAATTGGCATTGATACAATTCCAAAATGGTCGTGAAGCTGGGTCCCCACTCTCAGTTCCTACTACCACTAACTGTAGCTGTATCTTGCACCTGGATGACTGCAGAACCCAGTGTATGCTACCCGAACTCTCCCTCTTCCCTGACTGCTTCCCAGTCACTGTCACTTATGAAGCCTTCCCCACCACCAGCAGTTTGTCTCTCCCTTGCTCTCATAGTGCTTTGTAGCTATCTTTACCAATACAAAACCAGCATGCAGTACAAGCATGATTTAAAACATGTCTGGCTCCACCCCTCAACAAATTCCTCAAGGACAGGCACCATGTTTTCCGGTTTCCCCAGCATCTTACGTAGTACCTCAATACAGCATTTCACAATAAAATATTATTAAATAAATAAAAACTCCAATCAGCCTCCCTGCTCCAGCTTCTCCTTCATCAAGTTTTCCTTCTTATGCCTTTTTTCTAACTTTTTATTTCAAAATAATTACAGATACATAGGAAGGTGGAAAAATAGTACAGAGAGGACGCATGTAGCCTTCATCCAGTTTCCCCCAATGGTAACATCCTTACCTAACTATAGTACAATAACAAACCCAAGAAATTGACACTGACACAATCTTCAGACCTTATTCAGATTTTACCTCATATGCATGTGTATGCGTAGGTTTGGCTCCATGTAAACTTACCACATGTAGAGACTCATGTAACCACCACCACAATCAAGATACAGAATGGTTCCATCACTACAATGATCCTTGTACTGCCTCTTTACAGTAAACTCATCCTCCTCCCTACCCCACCCTCGGCTCCAACCCTAATTCCTGACAACCATTAATATGTTCTCTAACTCCATAACTGACATTCTTAACAATGTCCCACTGCCTACAGAATAAAGTTTGCAGATCTCAGCATGGCCTTCATGATGTGGTCTGGATATACTGTTCCAGCATATTGCTTACCTCCACTCCCATGAACTCACTATTCCAGCAAGAGAAGACAATGCACTCACTCCCTAGGAACATGCTTCACACTTTCCTGCCTTTGTATCTTTGCTTATGTTGTTCCTCTGCTTATGTTGTTCCTCTGCCTATACATTCCCCCCTGGTTTTTCCACTCAGAAAAAGCATCTCTAAAGGCTCAGCTCAAATGTCATATTTATAAAAAGCTCTTCCTGACCTCCAACATCCCAAAGCAATTGACTTTTCCCTTCTCTGTGATCCCTCTGTTACAGCACTCAGAGCACAGAATTGTTGTGTGTCTGTGTCTTCCCCACTTTACCCTGATCCAGCAAACACAGGGGTATGTATTATTCATTTCTGTCTTCACAAGACCCAGTGGTTTGGTTTCAACAGACTTTCACAAATCCTTCCTTTGTGCTATCGGTCACTAGCTGCACTTAGTGCTGGAGATGCAAAAATAAATATGCTTATAAGGGGCTAATAAAAAAAAGGGGGGGGCTAATGAGCTGCTACCCCAGTGCCTAGCTCACTGAGGATATACACCAGAAACTTCTGGAATGAGTGAATCCTAAAAATCTGCAGGTCATTTGAAAACACTTTTAAGACACAATGACCTAGGGGCGCCTGAGTGGCTCAGTCGTTAAGCGTCTGCCTTCGGCTCGGGTCATGATCCCGGAGTCCTGGGATCAAGCCCCACATCAGGCTCCCTGCTCAGCGGGAAGCCTGCTTCTCCCTCTCCCACTCCCCGTTTGTGTTCCCTCTCTCGCTGTGTCTCTCTCTGTCAAATAAATAAATAAAATCTTTAAGGAAAAAAAAAAGACACAATGACCTAGGGATGCCTGGGTGGCTCAGTTAGTTAAGCGTCTGCCTTCAGCTCAGGTCATGATCCCAGGGTCCTGGAATCGAGTCCCACATCAGACTTCTTGCTCAGCGGGGAGCCTGCTTCTCCCTCTGCCTGCCGCTCCTCCCTGCTTGTGCTCTCTATCTCTCTGGCAGATAAGTAAATAAAATCTTAAAAAAAAGACACAATGACCTAGAGTAGAAATACATCAGCCATGGATCCTGATGCTGCTGAGTGACACAGAAGCCACCAATCACTGATCATTCAATAAATGCTTACTGAGTGACTACTACATGTGAGGCACTTTTCAAGGTACTGGGGACACAGCAGTCAACAAAACTGATAAAAATACCTGCCCTTGTGGAGTTTTCAAGTACAGGGAGACAGGAAATAAAATACATACATAAATTTAAAAGTAGGTTATAGATTGTGGTATGGAGTGCTTTGGAGAAACACAAAACAAGGTTGACAGGGGGTTATATATGTTGAGAGGAAGGTGGACAGTTCTAAATCAATGGTCAGTGAAGGACTCCCTGAAATGACATTTGAACAAAACCATGAAGGAGACAAGGGAGCATGCCATGGGGCTACTTGGGAGGAAGACCGTCCCAGGCAGAGAGAAAAGCAGGCAGAAACACATCAAACATATTCAAGAACTAGCAAGAAGGCTCGTGAGTGTTAGGAAATGAGCTCGGAAAGGTGGAAGATTAGCGGGTGGGAGAGGGTGAAGGAGGGGAGATCATGCAGGGCCTTGTATGACACAGCAGGATTTTGCCTTGATTACTGATGACACTTTATTTCACTCTTTATCCTTTTCTACCTGTATGTCTTTCCCATGTTAACAAGCACCCAAAATAGCACTCAGGGGTAAAATAATTTATCAAATACAGATAACTGATTACTCCCAGCTACCAGGATGCAAAACATACTGGACACGGCCATCAAAAGGTGAGAATGCATCATCAAAGCCTTCTAGATTAGACTTATACTAAAATCAACCCATTTCTAAATTCAGTAATTCTTCTTTAAAAAATTGATTTTTCCCAGGGTGCCTGGTGGCTCAGTCGGTTAAGCATCTGACTCTTGATCTCAGCTCAACTCAGGTCTTGATCTCAGGGTCGTGAGTTCAGGCCCTGCATTGGGCTCCATGCTGGGCATGGAGCCTACTTAAAAAAGAAAAAAAAAAAAAAAAAAAGAAATTTTTTTTTTTTTTAATTTTTCCCTGAATCATCAGAGTAATACAGGAGAAGCTCCCTCTTCTATGATTCAATCAGGCCAATGATTGAAATCATTAGCAGTGTGCGTATAGCAGAGATTAGCCCATGACCACTCAGTCTGTTGTGAGCAGTCATGTGTTTTACAGGAGGAATCGGCGGGGGGGGACACCTGTTAATCTCATCAGGTGGATTAGTTGAGAGAACTTCTATCTTACAGAACATCTGGGCAAGATGGTAACAGGAGGACAGGTGTCTCCTGCCCCGTTTTCTTTAAAATAAAGAAACACAAAAATAGAGAGAAACCTATATCTGTATCTGAGCTAGAAACCAGGAAGAATGCCATCCCACCTGCCCAGAACTTTGAGGAATTTCTGTTAGATATACTCAGGATGGAGCAGGACCAAAGATGGGCTAGCAAGCTTTCTATGGAGAAACAAGTATTCTGGCAATAAATGTAGGCAACGCCAGCAGAACACACGAGGACAAGCGCAGCACACACACAGCTGCTACAGCACTGGTCAAGGCCCACACCAAACGGACCCTTCTCAGAGCCTTGGGCCAGCAGTATCCCACCCACCTCTTGCCCAGGCCACCAAGTCTGACAGAGGGAGTGGCACTAAAGGGCTGGACCTGGCATGGGCAGCCCCAACATAAATTCAATAACCTAAAATTTCCCCTTGTTTCTTCACTTGGATATGAAAAAGTCAGACAGACACTCAGTTATCTCTGTAAGAATCCTTCTCTCATGAGATTATGGTGATGGTTGCAAAACTCTGTTTGGAATAAGATTTAAGGAATCAATGTAACTATGATACTCAAGTAAGCTGTTACTTAAAAAGGAATTTCTAAACCAGGAAAGACTGGTTAAAACTCTGAATGCCAATTTAAATAGTAATAGAGGAAAGGAACACCAAATTGAGGGCTACAGAAAATCAAATTAGTAAAGTAAAACTTAAATTCCTCAAGAACTCAGAGAAGAAGTTAAAGAAGATAAAAATGAGGTAGGGATTAATTTTAAAAGTACGTGACAGGGAAAGAGCACAGCATATTAAAAGCCTGGGCTCAACAAAAAACTGTGAAAACTAATAAATTCATTAAAGTTTCAGGATACAACCAACATGCAAAAATCGATTGTAGTTCTATACACTAGTAATGAGCTATCCAAAAAGCATATTAAGAAAACAATCACAGGGGCGCCTGGGTGGCTCAGTCATTGAGCGTCTGCCTTCGGCTCAGGTCAAGGTCCTGGGATCGAGCCCCGCACCAGGCTCCCTGCTCTGCGGGAAGCCTACTTATCCCTCTCCCACTCCTCTCTGCTTGTGTTCCCTCTCTCACTGTATCTCTCTCTGTCAAATAAATAAATAAAATCTTAAAAAAAAAAAAGAAAGAAAACAATCCCATTCACAATAGCATCAAAAAGAATAAAATACTCAGGAATAAACTAAACCTCAACAGTCCAGGAGGTTCAAGACTTGTACTCTGAAAACAACAAAGCAATTCTGAAGAAAATTCAAGATACAAATAAATGGAAAGACATTCCATGTATGTGTATTGGAAGACTTAATATTGTCTTCCAATAGACTTTCACAGGGGAAAGTCAATACTACCAAAGCAATCTATAGATTCAATGCAACCCTCATCAAAATCCCAGTAAAACAGAAAGATCCACCCTAAAATTCGTAAGAAACCTCAAGAGACTCTGAATAGCCAAAATAATCTTCAAAAAGAACGAAGTTGCAGGACTCACACTTTCTGATTTCAGACTTACTATGAAAGTATGGTCATCAAAACAGTGTGATACTGGCATAAAGACAGATACAGAGATCAATGAAATAGATTAGAAAGCCCAGAAATAAATTTTCACATATATAGTCAAATAATTTTTCGACAAGAGTGTCAAGACAATTCAAGGGGGAAATGACAGACTTTTCAACAAATGGTGTTGGGAAAACTGGGATGCACAAGGGAAAAAAAAAAGAAAAAAAGAAAAAATGGAGACCCTTACAATGTACATAAAAATTAACTCGAAATGGAACAAAGATCTAAACATAAGAGCTCAAACTATAAAACTCTTAGAAGAAATCATAAAGGAAAAGCTTCATGAAAATGGATTGGGCATTGATATCTTGAATATGACATCAAATGCACAAAAGGAAAAATAAATGGGACTACATCAAAATTAAAGGTTTTTTGTTTTTTTGTTTTTTTGCATCAAATGACACTATCAGCAGAACGAAAAGGCAACCCTCTGAATGGGACACAAATTTGTCTGATTAGGAGTTAATATCCAGAATATATAAAGTACTCCTACAACTCAACAACAAAAAAAAAACAACCCTATTAAAAAATGGACAAGAGACTTGAATAGACATTTCTCCAAAGATCTACAAATGGCTAATTAGGCACATGAGAAGATGCTCAACATCACTCATCTTTTGGGATATGAGAATCAAAACCACAGTGACCTACTACTTCACACCCAGTGGGATGGCCATTAAGAAATAGAAACACCACACACACACACACACACACACACACACACAGAGAGAGAGAAAATGACAAGTATTAGCAAAGATGTGGAGAAATTGGAAACTTGTGCATTATTCGTGGGAATGTAAATGGTGCAGCTGTTGTGAAAAACAGTATGGTGATTCCTCAAAAAATTAAACACAGAATTGTGTTTAATACCAACCCATTTCTGGGTATTTACCACAAAGAAGTAAAAGCAAGGACTTGAACAGATACTTGTACACCCGTATTCACAGTGGCCTTATTCACGATAGTCAAAAGCAAGGCAAGCCAAGTGTCCATCAACAGATGAATAGATAAACAAAATGTAAATATGTACAATGGAATACCATTCAGCCTTAAAAAGGAAACTCTGACACATGCTACAACATGAATGAAACTTGAAGACATTACGCTAAGTGAAATAAGCCGGACACAAAAGGACAAATACTGCAGGACTCCGGTTCTAAGCAGTCAAACTCCTACAGACAGAAGGGAGAATGGTGGCTACCAGGGGCTAGGGAGGGAAATAGGAAGTTAGTACCTAATGCGTACAGAGTTCAGCTGTGGAGATGGATGGTGGCAATGGTTGTACCACAAAGGGAATGTACTTAATGCCACAGAACTGTACACTTAAAAATGGTTTAAATGATTTTACAGTATGTATTTTTTTACCACAACTGAGAGAGGAAAAAAAAAAAAAGCCTTGGGCTTGGGGTCAGCAGTCCCTTTCAGTCCCTTTACCCACAATAGATAATTCTATGGCCTTAGGGAAGTTGCTTAACCCCTCTCACATATAAAATGAGGTAATATCAGTACCTACTCCATAGGACTGAGATAATCCCAGTAAAGCAGTCACCACAGAAACACTAAAAGTTAGCTCCGATGATGATGATGATGATGATGATGATGACGACGACGACGAGGACTAAGATTATGAGGGTGGCACAGCTGACTCCCAGGACTTTGGCCACAAAAGGACTGTAACTTATTTCTGAATCACTACCTAGGGAAGGATGCTTTCATTTTTTTTTTTTTTTAATTTTACTGACCAAGATCCTTTCACCCTTGCCCCCTTCACCATTCAACTCTTCTAGGATTGAACTACATCCTGTATAATTTTTACCCAGCCAAGTCTCAATGTTGCCTCAGGAGACAGGACATTCCTTGGAAAAATTAAGAACTGGCACCTTCATCCTACAGTGGAAGGTATGATCCAGTTTATAAAAAGCAACTCAATGATGTTCTCCAAGCTAGGCAAAGATTTCAGATCCTTTGTGTCCTCCACTCTACTACCTACAATGTCAACTTTATAGATTTGCCAATGTTTTTGTCATCTTGAAGTGTTATTTGGAGAAGTGCTGACTAGGCTTCGGACCTGTAGAAGTATTATTATCCTTAGGGGAGATGTGCATTTAACCATATATGATGGCCCAAGCTCTAGATGGGGCAGGGGACAGGGGTTGGGGGAGGAGTTGGGGAATCAAATAGAAGTGGGTAATTCAAGGTCTCAGGAGGCCCATCCCCTCCCCAAGTCCAATGGTTCCCTGTAAGAAAAGTACCTTGTCTCCTTCACCCTTATATTGGGATGAATGGTGATCCATATCCTAATACCAGAAACCTAAATGTGACCTTATTTGGGAAAAAGGGTCTTGGCATGTAATTAAGGATCTCAAAATGAGATCATCCTGGATTATACTGGTAGGCCGTAAATCCAATGACAAGTGTCCTTAGACCAAGACACTCAGAGGAGAGACAGAAAGAGAAGAGAAGGTCATGTGAAGACAGGGGCAGAGACCGGAGTGATGCAACTACAAGCAAAGGAGCCCCAGGAGCCCCAGGAGCCGCCAGGAGCCGCAAGAGGCGAGGAAGGGTCCTCCGCTAGAGACTTTAGAGGGAGGGAGCATGGCCCTGTCAACATCCTGATTTCAGGTTCAGGGACTCCAGAACAGTGAGAAAGTAAATTCTCTGTGGTGGTCACTTGTCACAGCAGCTCTAAAAAAATAATATGGCCCCAAGCATGGGAGAAAAAAGCCAAACACTGTGCTGTACTCCTTCCTCATGGGCACTATCAAAAGTCTTCCTTCTGGTGAATCTTCACTTACATAGGCTACCAAGAAAATTTCATGTCCATTGGTACTGTGCTTTCCATGTGGACTTGGACCTCGGCGTAGCCACGTCCCAGGGACTTCACAGAGAAAGAAGCTCCACACGCCGGAACAGGTCAGTACCGCCAGGCACCCAACTCACCTCATCTCACTTGGACTCTGATCCTTACAGGAGACACAGATTGGAGGAGGAAGGTACACACTTTTGCTTTCAAACCAATTCAAAAGCAAATATGACTGTCCCATCTATGTGGCTCAAAAGATAAGACAGACTACAATGGAAGATGTTTTAAGAACCAGCCTGGGGAGTTTCTAAAGGAATCTGAAACACAGGATTTTCCCAGTGGACTACAGGACAGGGGGACAAATGCCACAGCCCCAGTCCTCCCTCCCCCCTCCTCCTCACTGCTGGGCCTTGTATTCTCTTCACTTCTTTTTTTCCCTGTGTCTTTCACACTATGAATATGTCCTTATATGAAAGGAACTACACACACAGTGGAAACCAAAAAATTGTGACAGTCAAGCCTGATGTAGCAGCTACACGTCCTATACTTTCTGCTAAAATCACAAGCTAGTGGTGGGAGTTCAATAATGTCCTGCCTCCTCAGGGCCTATAGCTGTTCTGCTCATCATAATTTAAGCAATGTTTGCCCTCATGAGTAGGGCCTCAAAATATATTGGTCGAATGACCAGTTTGTATCATAAGGTAAAATATCAAAATGGTAAATTTTAATGTTATGTATATTTTACCACAATAAAAAAAATTTTTTTAAACCACAATGAGATACTACTTCACACCTACTAGAGTGGCTATTATCAAAAAATAAAATAACAAGTGTTGGAAAGGATGTGGAGTAATTGGAACCCTCATGCCTTACTGGAAGGAATGTAAAATTGTTCAGCTGCTGTGGAAAACAATTTGGAGGTTCCTCAAAAAGCTAAATGTAGAATTACCATATGACCCAGCAATTCCACTCCTGGGTACATACCCAAAATAACTAAAAAAGAATGTTGTTTTTCAAACAAAAACCTGTACAAAAATCTTCATATCTACATATTCACAATAGCCAAACATAGAAAACAACCCAAATATCCATCAGTGGATGAATGGATAAACAAACTGTGATATATCTAATAATTCTGAGGACTATAATAGCAAGGAATATTATTCAGGCATAAAAAGGGATGGAGTACAGATACATACCACAACATGAATGAACCTCAAAATTATTATGCTAAGTGAAAGACGCCAGTCACAAAAGATAGTCATACACTGTATGATTCCATTTATATGAAATATCCAGGATAGGTAAATCCATAGAGATAGAAAGCCAATTGGTGGATTCCAGTGGCTGGGGAAGGAGGAAATGGGAGTAACTACTTAATGGGAACCAGTTTCCTTTTAGGGTGATGTGAAAATCCTTTGGAACTAGACAGAGGAGGTGGTTGTGCAACCTTGTGAATGTACTAAATGCAAATGAACTGTTCACTTTTAAATGTATATTATATGAATTTCACCTCAATTAAAAAAGAAAAGGTGAAATAAATCCTACTTTGCCATCTAACCATAGAATTCAAAGTAAATAATACATATAAAAACATTTGTTTTAATGACTTAACTAGTCATCAGGGTTTCTTAAGCCGAGCACTACTGACTTTGGGCTAGATGAATAATCCCCTGTCGCAAGGGGCCGTCCTATGCACTGCAGGATCAGCTCAGCAGCAACCCTGGCCTCACCCATTTGATGCCAGTAGCACACACACATACCACTTGCCAAGTTGTGACAACCTAAAATGTCCCCAGACATTGCCAAATGTCCCTTGGCAGGCAAAATAGCCCCCGATTAAGAACCACTGGTCTAAATGGAAAAAGGGCTCTCCCAGCAATTACTAAGAATTTGTTCTTTTTCAATCCCCTGTTGACCTGCCAGTGTGACTCACTGTTTCCTGCCAACCCTACCAGCCACAAATGACCTATCTATGAACTTCTGGCACCTGATTATAATGTCCTTTCTTCTAATCCCAAGTTCCCCCAAACCATTCACAAGTGCCCCAGGTATGCTGCTTTCTGCCTGCCAGGCCAGAATTTACCCAGTACCCCTCACAGGTTCCCAGTGCCCAGCTCCAGGTCCCCATGAGCACCACGGGACAGAAGAGCATCCTGAAGGTACAGGTCAGGGAAAAAGCAAACCTACCAGTTTTACAAGTAGGACAGAACCTTCCTGTGTCTAGGCCCTCATCCCCCAATCTCAGTAGTTAATTAAAGAACAATGAAAGTCCCACCCATCATCCCATCCCCAAACAGGTTGACAGGTGAAATGAGAAGTCAAAAGCCCCTATTCCTAGAAGATAGGATTAAATTTTCAAGAAGTTCAATTATCTCTACCTTTGGGGGACACAATCAATTGAGGCCTACTTGTTTTGACATTAATCTTTCAGAAAACCCCAAAACCTTGAAAGGAGAAATGGATTCTAATTCCATCTGAACCTGTGTAGCCTTGGACAGGTCATTTAGTCCTCTGGGCACAGTTTTCTCCTTTGCAAAATGTGTGAGTCTGGCTGTTTGAATTCTAAGTTTAATGCGTTAATTCAATACCTACTAAGTATCTACTTATTAAGTGTATATGAAAGGTAAGTGGAAACCTAACCACACCCCTTAGGAGCCCAAGTTGGGTCAGGGGTAGGTGGAGAACAGCTAAGATGACAAAGAGATAAATGAACACAGTTAAGATGGAACAAAAAGTGAAGAGGTGTGTGCCAAGAGCTTGAGTGTACGAAAGAACAAACACTGAGAACAACTAATCACATGTAAAATGAGTCAACAGGGATTCCCAGGAGCACCCTTGATCTGTGCAGGAGGTGAAGTGAGGAGCTTGAAGTATCAGGGGTATGGAGGAGGCAGCATTGAATGGAGACTTCTCAGCTAACTATTTTGATTCTTGCACAACTGGAAATACGCAGGATACCATGTCTAACTCTCAAATTGAGCATTTTTGCTGACAAAGACCTTTTCTTTTATCTAGAGGCTGGCAAAGACTCAGGGAGAAGTGGTCCTTCATCACTCAGCAACCTCTGAGCTAAAAGACTCCCTGAAGAGTTAATCATTAGTCCAGTGTGACAAAAGAGAACCAAGAGGCACCCAACCTGATCAGCAGGGCCTAAAAGTTAAAGGTGAGCAGAAAGTCCCAGCAATCTATAAAATACAAAAGGTAAATTCAAAACCACATACTGAGGATATCTCTACAATGACCATGACAGGTCTTCTTCTTCTCAAAGCCAAAACCCAAGGGAAAATTTTTTAAAATTTATATAAGTACGCTTAAAAACAAGTAAATATGTAATATATAAAATATAACTGAAAGGAAAGTTTATTCCTTTTAATATTAAGAGGAAACACAAAGCTGTCAAATAAATGCCATAAACAACAACTTAGCTCCCTAACCTGGCTAAAAGATGCGTCATCCAAATTGCTCTGGCCCGCTTCTGCACTGGCCAACATGGCTTGCATCACCAGCCCTCTCCTGCCAGATTTTCCTACACCTCGCCAACCTCAGGGCAGAAGGTCAAAATCTTCCTTGCTCTCTTAAGTCCAGATCATTACTGCTTCCAACTTCCACTCTCATGCAAAAAAAAATCCCTGCTCCCCTGCTTTGCCTTTTACCTCCAACCTCCTACTCATTTCCCCAAATTCACTGAAGACTTTGGTGTCCTGGCTTCCTCTCTGCCATAACTCTTGCCAACATCTTGGATGGTTTCAAAATCTACAAGGATGATTTACTCCTATACTTTAGCCTCTAAATTTCTTCACTACAAAGACCTCTCGTCTTGTCAAACACCTATATCCATGGCCACACCTTAGTCCTTGTCAACACAAATCTTAAATGTCAATTGTTCACTTTCTGACACACCTTCCAACCCTTCCAGTCTCTCATGCCTTCACTCTGGCCTGATCTGTTCTCCAAACTCATCCATCCTCCAGGCTCTCTTTCCATTTTCTCCTGTCAACCAACCTGCTCTCTGGATGGTCATCTCCCCTGAATCTTTTTTTTTTTTTTTTTAAGATTTTTATTTATTTACCTGACAGAGAGAGAGAGAGCACAAGCAGGGGGAGCGGCAGGGAGAGGGAGAAGCAGACTCTCGCCGAGCAAGGATCCGGATGCGGGGCTCAATCCCAAGACCCTGGGATCATGACCTGAGCTGAAGGCAGACGCTTAACTGACTGAGCCACCCAAGTGCCCCCTTCTCTCCTGATTCTTGCCCCGTGGTTGACAATGTGGACTGCTCCTTTGATTCCTCTGCACCCCTGGCTTTCCAGCACATCTACCCAACCCAGAATCAATGCTAAATCCACCTATTGGTTCCTAACCCCAATCTCCTGAGTTCTACCAGAGAAAAATCACACAATCTCAAAAAACTGTATCACTATCAATTCATGGTCTTCATCCTGGCCTGGGTCCTTTACTTGTCCTTGAATAACTCCCACTCCTATTCCTCTTAATGACTAGCCTAAATCCTCAGGAGTCACCTCTGCCCCATACTCACCACCACCCTCAGCAGACAAACTTGCCTCCTTGTTCCAGAAAAGTGAGGGCATCTGTCATGACTACCTTCAAATTCCTATCTCCCCCACACAACCCCAGCCTTCCCACTACAAACTGAATTACGTCCACACTGATTCATTTATCTCCTCCTATCTCTGAGGGTGAAATTTCTTCCTCCTTTTCCAAGGACCAGCCTTGATCCCATTCATTCATTCACCATTTTAATCAAAAGTATTTACTAAGCCCATCCTGTGACAGCCTGTGGACCAAACAGACAAGCTCACGAAGCTTACATTCTAATGAAGGGAGACAATCAACAAATAAATAAGTAAATTACAGAGCATATAGACAGAGGGAAAAGGAATAAGGAGAGCTGGGGGAAATGGAGGGTTGTAATTTTTAATAGAATAGTCAGAGAAGAACTCTCTGAGAAAGTGAAATTTAAGCAAAACAGATGAGGGAGAGCAAGCTTTGGGGCTACGTAGAGGAAGACTATTACAGGCAAAAGGAACAATGAGTACAAAAACCCTGAGGCAGGGGCGTGAACTTACCCTGCTTTAAGGAGCTATGAGGAGGCCAGGGTAGATAGAGTGCAATAACCAAAGAGGAGAGTAGTAAAATAGGAGAGAAGTGACCGTGGGCCAGAGAAGAGCACTTCCTAGGCCCACATCAGGATTTACAGTTCTACTTTCAGTGAGATGGGCACTAGGATTGTTCTGAGCAGAGGAGTCACATGAAATGATCTGCATTTTAAAGGATCATTCTGGCTACAGTGAGATTATACTGAGGAAGCTCAGGGAGAAGTAGAAACCAATGAAGAAGCAGCTCGTAATCCAGGCCAATGACAACCTGACCCATGGAGACAGCAGCTGAGGAGGTTAGAAGTGGTTGGGTTTGGGGATATATTGTGAATGGCAAAGAGAGTTTTCTGACAAGCTAGATGAGAAGAGGTTTGGGGCCTGAGAATATGGAAGGACCCAACTGGCTCACTGGAGGAAATGTTTTTGACCTGAGTAACTAAAAGGATAGAGTTGAAATTCAAAAAGATGAAGATGTCATCTCCTCCAGTCTCTTCTAGAACCTCACTTGAATAGGCAACTGCCCTTACTTTTGTTTTAATTTCTCTCTCTCTCCCCCTCTGCCTCCTGGTGCCTTCCTATTATCCTAATCATATACTCAAACATCTCCTGATCTAGCCACCATACAATCTGTCCTTTTCTTTTCTATTCACACTTCTTAAAGAAATAGTGCAACCCTTGCGGCACCCACCATCAACTCACTACTCTTCTGAAACCACTCTTGTGGAGGCCAATGTCATCCCACTGTCCAATCCAGAGGACATTTTCCAGTCTTTATCCTACCTGACCACTCTGGGGCATTTAATCCTCTTCTAGACTCTGATTTCTTACCTCTGTAGGGTCCCATGTGTGTGAGACAGACATTGCAGTCTACTGATTTTCCCCAAACCTCTCTGGATATTCTTTCTCAGTCTCCTTAAAGGGCTTTCCTTACCAAGCTATCGTTTAAATCTTCCTAAACCTCAATTCCATTCTCAGCCCATTGGTCTTCTCACTCTTGACTTTTCAAACTTGAGTACAAGCACCTCCTTATGGACAACTCCAAACAAATCAATTTCATAATATTCAACTTCCCTAGGTTCTCTTTCCTAAAAATGATTTGCCCAAGTTCCCCAAAGCCCTTATCCCACTTTACCAGAAATAAATAAGCAATCAAAATTTGTAAAAGGCACACCTTCACCCAATTCTCACTGTAGTGCATCCCCCAGAGTGAAAAACACCAGAGCTCTACATGTAAGATCCTCTTATATTTCTCTGACATATATTTCTGTAAAGGATGCAACATGGTGTTAGTAATGTGATGCACTGGAGTGCCTGGGTGGCTCAGTTGGTTGAGTGTCCAACTTCTGATTCGGCTCAGGTCATGATCTCAGGGTTGTGGGATTGAGCCCTATCGGGCTTGGCACTGGGCATGGAGTCTACCTGGGATTCTCTCTCCCTCTGCCTCCCGCAAGAAAGAGAGAAAAGAAGGAAAGAAGGAAGAAAGAGGAAGGAAAGAAGGAAAGAAAAAGGAAGGAAGGGAGGGAAGGAGGGAGATGTATGAGTCCATGTTGGAATGTTCTGAATTCAGGTATATCATAGAGTAGTAGCAGTAAAGACAATTTTAACAGACCCTAAATTAGATAAGTGGAAACCCCGGCAGAAGTTCAGCTGAGCCCTGGTCAACCTACAGAATCTTGAGAAATTATAAACCATTGTTGTTTTAAGTCCCTGGGGTTGCAGGTAGTTTGTTACACAACAGCAGAAAACCCAGACACAGGGCAAACTGATCATATCAAACCCATCATCTTCCTCATTAAACCTGTGTCTTCCCTCTTTCCACCCTCCCTCTCTTCCTGAATAATATAGCTCAGCTGGTGCCACTTCTATCTCATGCACCTGCGCACTCAAACTAGAAGCCTGGAATCATGCTTGATTCCGTATCTCTCTTTCAACCCTGAAATCCAATCAAGCATCCAAGTCCTGACTATGTGAACCTCCTAAATATTTGTCTGCATTCTTCTCTGTTCCTATTAGTGTTCTGCCACTTAGACCCTCATTGCCTTTAACCTGGATCATGGCAACAGCCTCCCAGAGGCTCTAGACTCAGTTCCTTCCCATCATTCACATATGTAACTAAACTGCAAATCTGATCATGGCATCCCCTCCTAAAACCCTGACTGGCTTCCCTATTGCTCAAAAGATAAACCAGACTCACAGGGTCTCTGTGATCTAGGCCCTGTATTTCTGTATTCTGTATTTCTCCTCAGGCCTTTCCAAGTATGACTCTTCAGACAGAAATCATAAAGGAAAAGACTGACCTATTTGACTGCACAAGAATTAAAAATATCTGCAAAACCCCACTTTAACAGAAAGTAAATGACAAAATAGGGGGAAAAAGTCTGCAATGTGTATATGTGTGTGAAAGGATTAACATCTTAAATATGTGAAGAACTTCTGTAAATTGTTAAGGAAGATGAACACTGTAACAGGAATATGAGCAAAGAAACAAACAAAAAAAGCAACACAGAAAAAATATAAAGGACAGATAAATAGACATACAGACAGATGGAAAGAAACAAAGAGAACATGTCCAACCTCATAAAGAAGATACACTTCCGGGGCACCTGGGTGGCTCAGTCAGTTAAGCATCTGACTCTTCATTTTGGCTCAGGTCATGATCTAATGGTCCTGAGATCAAGCCCTACATCAGGCTCCTCGCTCAGCAGGGCGTCTGCTTGAGATTCTATCTCCCCCTGCGCCCCTCCCCCCCCACTCCCTCTCTGTCTCTCAAATAAATAAATAAATCTTAAAAGAAAAAAAAGATACACTTCTTATGTAAGCATGTATTGGTTTAATCTTTCTGGAGGCTTTTTTTTTTTAAAGATTTTATTTATTTATTTGACAGAGAGACAGCGAGAGAGGGAACACAAGCAGGGGGAGTGGGAGAGGGAGAAGCAAGCTCCCCACCAAGCAGGGAGCCCGATGCGGGGCTCGATCCCAGGACCCCGGGATCATGACCTGAGCCGAAGGCAGACACTTAACGACTGAGCCCCTGGCGCCCCTGGAGGCTATTTTACAATACATATCAAAAGTTAAAATATTGTAGGGGCGCCTGGGTGGCTCAGTTGCTTAAGCGACTGCCTTCGGCTCAGGTCATGATCCTGGAGTCCCGGGATCGAGTCCCGCATCGGGCTCCCTGCTCAGCAGGGAGTCTGCTTCTCCCTTTGACCCTCCCCCCTCTCATGTGCTCTCTCCTCTCATCCTCTCTCTCAAATAAATAAATAAAATCTTTAAAAAAAAAAAAAAAAAAAGTTAAAATATTGTAGTGCCTAGGTGGCTCAGTCGATAAGCATCTGCCTTCGGCTCAGGTCATGATCCTGGGGTCCTGGGATCGAGCCCCGCATTGGGCTCCCTGCTCCACGGGAAGCCTGCTTCTCCCTCTCCCACTCCCCCTGCTTGTGTTCCCTCTCTCGCTGTCAAATAAACAAATAAAATCTCAAAAAAAAGAAAGTTAAAATATGCATATCTTTTGATCCAGCCATTTCACATTCAGAAATTTATTCTAAGGAAGTAATAGAACAAATACCCAAAGGCTTGAAAAATACTCATTGCGGTTATTTCATAATAGCTATAAATAACCTAAGTGTCTAATAGGAGATTGGCTAAATAAATCACGACACATCCATACAATGGACTAAAACTGATGATGCAGACATATAACACAAAAAGATAGTTAGGATATACTGCTAAGTGAAAAAGCAGATTACAGAGGATGATGTGAAGTATATTCTTAGTTTTATAAAAAATACACAAGTCCGGAAGGCACACCAAAACATTAACAATGGTGATCTATAGGATTATGGGTAATATTTTCTTTTTTTTTAAGATTTTTTTTTTTTTCCAGTTAATCTCTACACCCCACGTGGGGCTTGAACTCGCAACCAGAAGATCAAGAGTCATAGGTTCTACCGACTGAGCCAGCCGGGTGCCCCAATATTTTCTTTCTTTGTCTAACTTTATCTTCTGACTATTCTATCTCTATGGATTAATTTGTATAAAAAAATATTTTATGAGGGACGCCTGGCTGGCTCAGTCAGGAAGAGCATGTGACTCTTGAGCTTGGAGTCATGAGTTCAAGTCTCACATGGGGAGTAGAGATAACTTAAATTAAAAAAAAACTTAAAAAAATATTTTATGGCTTCATGATTGCTTTCTTCCATTATCAACCACATATCATATACGGAACTAGCATTCATTTCATTATTTCAAGTCTTCCAGCCCCCAACACTAAATACCAGTTGAGAGTCTCCAGCGGGGCCCTTAACTGAGATACAAACATATACAGCATTGAGCAGTGAGTTATAATCCTGGAAACTTCTCCGCGGTTTCAAATAAATGGAAACTGAATGAGATAATATTATAATAGTGCCTACAACACTGCCTTCCATTGAAAGTATTGAGAAGGGCCTTCTGTGTATGAGGAGGGTGGGTGGGAGACAGGACGAGAAGGGATAGAAAGGAGGAAGGAAAATGGAAATAGGTTAGGTCCCTACGGCATTGATACTCAACTTTTCAGACAAATGCTTCTAAGCACATTTAATTAATAAGAACTATCAAATGATAACTCGTTATCTCTTCAGAACTCAACCTTTCTGGAACATGAGGCATAAAAAACTAATTTCTGTGCCAAAAGGAGACAAAGCCCATGCTCAGCAGCTCCTGTACTTTAATGACAGGCAAGACCCTCCAACTCTCACTCACAGCCTCTTTACTGTTGCACACGGTTCTAACAGGCTTAGTCATCTGGTTTCGAGTCCACTGCAGATTAAAAGCAGCAAATTAGAGAGGCACTAATTCAGGAAGGCACACAGATAGCAGCAAGAAGTGACGAGGGACAGTCTCCGAAGAAAGGAAAACACAATAAAGCACAAACATGAAATTCTACAAGCCGTGCAAGCCAGGAGCAGTTTATTCAGGAGGAAACTGTCTTACCTATATCAAGCAAAGATCCTAACAGATCTAATAACAACGCATTCGAAAAATAAAAGAATGGTGAGGTGTTAGACTTGGAAAGTAACGTCACCATCATGTCATCCTCATTTTACAGACAAGGACCCAGATGGACAGAGTTGGGAAGTAAGCTGTCCAGAGTATAGGGCATGGTGGTCACCAGACAGGTTCTGATCAGGCGTATTTTCTACCTACATCACACTACCTCCGTGACATATAATCTAGAAGACAGGAAATATATAATTTGTTTCAGAAAAAGTCCTATCCAAAATAGTACATTTTCAAAACTGATAAAACACTCAGGGGTCAGGAACACCTGTCTTCCCACGATGAGTCATCTCACACAGGCTTTCCAAATGACCAGGCCACTATTCTATTTACCTTGTCAGTCCTTTTCTTCATAAACCTAAGGAATTTCTCCCCATCCTTCCTTACTCTCTGTAACCCCCCAATTCAACTTCTACCCCCACAGCATAGAAAACAAAAGCTAGGAGGTGTGGAAAAAAAAGAAAAAAAAAGTCATGAGGCAAGAACTCCCTTAACCTGTCAAACCTCACCAATTTCTTATCTTCTGTACCCATTCTTTCTCCTATGTCCTTCCAGGTCAGTGAATGAAGTGCTCTTTCTCTTGTCCAAAGTCCTCTCCTACACCTGACTTCAGGTTTCTATCCATGACCTGTCATCAACTCCTCAATCCTATTCCATCAATAATCCCCCCTGTACTCTATTTCCAACCCCTTCCTTTCTACTGGCTACTTCTTCTCTGTTTAATGTACTCAAGACTCTTCCACCATTAAAAATAATAATAAATTCCTCCGTGACTCAGCATCCAACTGACTTCCCATTCACTCGTATCACTGCCTCCTGACTCCATCGATCCACTTAAACTGCTCTAACAAAGCTCATGAATAATCTCCATGTTTCCAAACCCAATAAACACTTTTCCATCCTTATCATGACCTTTCTGATTTCTAACACCCCGAAGTATCTACACTCTTCTCCTTTTAAATCTACTTAGTATTCATTTCCATCACTTCATATCTCCTGGTTCTACATCTATATCTCCAATCATTCTGCCTCCATCTGCTCATTCATTCCTTCAACTGGTTTTCACTGAGCAACTCAGACGTGTCAGGCGCTACACAGGGCACTGGGGATATACAATGAACAAGTCAGTCAAGACCTCTGTTTCATGAAGGTCATAATCCTATGGAGGGAGATAAACAACAAGCAAGAATTAGCTGATACAGGCTACCTGGCAAAATAAAACATGCTAAGTTCCTTATACTGGATGGTGAAGGAAGGGCTCTCTGAGGTAAGATTTAAGTGAGGTCTGAATGGCAAGAAGTCAGCCATGGAAAGATCAGGAAGAAGAATCTTCCAAGCATTAAAGACCTATTTATGAGACCTGTAACCATAAAACTCCTAGAAGAAAACATGGGCAGTAATTTCTTTGACATCAGTTGCAGCAGTACTTTTTCTAGATACATCTCCTAAGGCAAGGGAAACACAAGCAAAAATAAACTATTGGGACTACACCAAAATAAAAAGCTTTTGTGTTGTTTTGTACAAAACGAAAAGACAACCTACTAAATGAGAGAAGATATTTGCAAATGATATATCTGCTAAAGAGTTAATATCCAAAATATATAAAGATCTTATATAACTTGACACCAAAAAAACCCAAATAATCCAAGTAAAAAATGGGCAGAGGACCTGAATGAACATTTTCCAAAGACAACACACAGGTGGCCAAGAGACACATGAAAAGATGCTAAAAAAAAAAAAAAAAAAAGATGCTCAACATCACTAGTCATCAGGAAAATGCAAATCAAAACCACAATGAGATATTACCTCACACCTGTCAGAATGGCTAGAATAAAAAAAATAAGAAATAACAAATGCTGGTGAGGATATAGAAAAAAAGAAACCTTTGTGCACTGTTGGTGGGAATGTAAATTGATGCAGCCACTGTGGAAAACAGAATGGAAGTTCCTCAAAAAATTAAAAAAAGAAATACCCTGGGACGCCTGGGTGGCTCAGTTGGTTAAGTGTCTGCCTTCAGCTCAGGTCATAATCCCAGGGCCCCAGGATTGAGCCCCACATCAGGCTCCTTGCTCAGCGGGGAGCCTGCCTCTCCCTCTGCCTGCTACTCCCCCTGCTTGTGCTCTCTCTGACAAATAAATAAATAAAATCTTAAAAAAAAAAAAGAAAGAAAGAAATACTCTATGATCCAGTAATTCCACTACTGGCTATTTACTCAAAGAAAACAAAAATACTAGTTCAAAAAGATATACGCACCCCCGTTTATTGCAACATTATTTACAATAGCCAAGATATGGAAGCAACCCAAGTGTCAATCAATAGATGAATGGATAAAGATGTGGTGTATATATATAAAATGTAATATGACTCCACCATAGCAAAAATGAAATCTTGCCATTTGCAGCAACACAGATGGACCTAGAGGGTATTATGCTAAGTGAAATAAGTCAGAGAAAGACAAATGCTGCATGATCTCACTCATACAGGGACTCTAAAAAACAAAACAAATGAACAAAGAAACAAAAAAACAGACTCTTAAATACAAAGAGCAAGCTGGTAGTTGCCAGACAGGAGATGGGTGGGGGTGAAATAGATAAAGGGGATCAAGAGGTACAAACTTTCAGTTATAAAATAAGTAAATCATAAAGATAAGAAGTACAGCATAGGAAATATAGTCAAAAATACTGTAATAACAGTGACAGGTGGCGACTACACTTATTGTGGTAAGCACTGGGTAATGTACAGAGTTGTTGAATCACTATGTTGTACACCTGAAACTAATATAACACTGTAAATTATACTTCAATAAAAAATGACTTATTAATATTAAAATTATTTTAAAAATAGATTTTAATATATTTTTGTATCCAAGTATCTACCCCCATTCCCTCTTTCACTTTCTTTTTTTTTTTTTTTTTTTTAAAGATTTTATTTATTTATTTGACAGAGAGAGAGACAGTGAGAGAGGGAACACAAGCAGGGGGAGTAGAGAGGGAGAAGCAGGCTTCCCGCTGAGCAGGGAGCCCAATGCGTGGCTCGATCCCAGGACCCTGGGATCATGACCTGAGCCGAAGGCAGACACTTATCGACTGAGCCACCCAGGCGCCCTCCCTCTTTCACTTTCTTTATTTCATTCCTTCCTTTTGCATTTCCTTTGTTCTTTTCTTTTATCCCCTCCGTCCTTCATTTCTTCCTATCTTTAAAAAAAAAAAAAAAAAAGAACATTCCAGGCAAAAGAACCAGCCAAGCCTAAGATACCAAAGAGGAAACGATGTTAAATGCTCAAAAGAGATAACAGGGCATCATTGTGGCTAAAGAGCACACAGGATTTTGGTGAAGAGAGATATAAGCCTTTATAAGCCAGGGTTTGCAGGTCAGAGGGAGGAGTTCGGATTTTACTCCAGGTGTGCTATACTCTTCCTCTACCTACCCATAGCCCGCTTCTCTCTTCTTCCACACAGTCTCCCTGTGAGATCTCATTCCATTTCACTTTTCATTAATATCATGTGGTTATAGGACAACACTCACCAAACCTTTCTCTAAAATCCAGGCCAGTCCTATCCTCCAGTGTCCTAAACCATATCCACCCTTGGATTTTCACTGGTGCTTCACACCAAAAAGTCCCAAACTAAAGTCATTCTCTTTCCCTCAGACACTGTTCTTTCTTCATTTGGTTGACACCATTATCAACCCAGTCACTTAAGCCAGAAGCCCAAGCTTCAATCTAGCTTCCTCTCACCTCCAACATCTAATTATGAACACCAATTTTTCAAGTTTAAAGGAGAGATCCGGAAGAAGGTAAATAGAAAAGGAATGGAATCTTTTGCCTCCACTAATAATGACACCTCCCAGTATGGCTCATACGTAAGCCAAGGTTAACAACCCATCTCAGGAATGTTGTATTAGTCGCAGCTACACAAGTCTAACACTTCAACCTAACCAACCCATGCCACTGTCCCTCTCAAACAGTCTCAACAGAAACTACAGAACTTAAAAATCATGTCTTCCAGTTAGAAGATATCTTTGAGACCACCAGTGATCTCCATATTTATATAACGAAAAACATGCTCACAGCAGGGAAGTCATGTGTCCCAGATCACTGAGAGAGACTACACAATCTACTTCCCTTACCTGATATAGTTGTTCGTTCATATGAGCTAAACCTCGAATCAGAACTTGAATATATAGACTTGGACATTATTCTATCATATCACCTTAAAATCACTCCAAAATTGCTGGGTGAGCCACTTAAATGACCCATTTTATACGAACATATTAATAATCTAAAACTATGTTTTTAAAAGAGAAAGAAATACTTCATTTTCTGAGAAAGTCTACATTATCTCCAATTAACTTTTTTCAAGTGAATTCTCATCATTGTTCAGAGAGCCACCAAGATCTGATCTTTCTTTCCTTTTTTTTTTTTAAAGATTTTATTTATTTATTTGACAGAGAGATACACAGCGAGAGAAGGAACACAAGCAGGGGGAGTGGGAGAGGTTCGAGAAGCAGGCTTCCCGCTGAGCAGGAAGTCCGACACGGGGCTCGATCCCAGGACCCCGGGATCATGACCTGAGCCGAAGGCAGACGCTTAATGACTGAGCAACCCAGGCGCCCCAAGATCTGATCTTTCAACAAGGTCACAGAGCTCACAGAGCAAACCACTGGGCAAGATTTACTGATGATCCCCATTTTCACTGCTTCTCTCTGAACGTAGCAAGAACAGGGAGAAATAAATGCCTATCTATGTTCTAAGAGCTACATACAGTGATCAATTATAGGTACCACCTCTCTAGACTCAATTTATAACTGAGCTACTAGTGCCATATTTATGAATCTTTTAAAAACCATATTCTCGGGTGCCTGGGTGGCTCAGATAGTTAAGCGTCTGCCTTCAGCTCAGGTCATGATCCCGGGGTCCTGGGATCGAGTCCCGCATCAGGCTCCCTGCTCAGTGGGGAGCCTGCTTCTCCCTCTGCCTCTGCCTCTCTGTCTCTTATGAATAAATAAATAAAATCTTTTAAAAATAAATAAATAAATAACATATTCTTGGACACATGGGTGGCACAGTCAATTAAACACCCGACTCTTGGTTTCAGCTCAGATCATGATTTTGGGGTCTGGGATTGAGCTCTGCATCACGCTCTGAACTCAGTGTGGTGTCTGCTTGAGATTCTCTCTCTCCCTCTCCCCCTGCCCCTCCCGCTTGTGCTGTTTCTAAATAAATAAATAAAATATTTAAAAAACAAAACCATATTCTCTTTGATAAACATAAAAGTCTCATGTCCTCCCTTCCCTCAACCTCTTAGGACTACAATATACCTCTTAAGAGGGTATACCACCACTCCCCATTCTCTTTGAGGTCTCTCCTTTCGGAGCTGGACCTGGAGTTAGTCTGTGCTTTTACAAATTATATATTCCTTTCCTATCTGTCCTTTGCTCCCATGCTCACTACCCTAAATATAAGTTCAGAATCACTGTCCTAATTTACCGCAGGCCAAAAACCACCACGAGCTAGAAACTTAATGCATGCCTCACTTAAAGACAAATTCTAGTTACTTCTGAGTTTTTGATCCTTGACCTAATCTTCTCCATCTTCATAATATAGACTGACATAGTTTTAGAGTTCCTTTATATAGTTAAGATACTTATACTTTGTATCTCTACTTTTGAGATTGATAGCATTAGCTATCCATAATTGAATACAATCAATAAAGAGATTTATGTGATTTTTCTGGAAGGTGTTCTACTTTGCTTTGAGTTTATTTTTCAACTTTACCAAAAACTTACAAGATTTGATAGCTCTTATCCTTTTAATAAGGTCCCACACAGATCTACTATAGGATTGGAATAGGAATAGGGAGGTCTGTATATCTCACATTTGTCTGGTCTGTAGTGCCCACCCACTAAATTTGAATTAGTATTGATTTACTGTATTATTTCTCCAATTAATTTATTCTCTAGTACCCACTGTTGCTCAAATGTAAGAGTCCTGAATTGGATACAAAATAAACCTAAGGTTTACACCCTGCCTCCTAAGAATTATCTAACACTAGAAAGTAGATACAAATGAAATAGATAAATAGCAAAACAAAACTCTGAGATTATGGGCCCAAAGAGTCAACAAAAGCAGTAAGAATGACAAGCAACCACAGGACAGGAGAAATGGATGGACTGCACGGAGGTTAGGTGGGATTAAGGTAGGTGGGTAGGGCAGGGGAGGGGATCCCCGGTACAGGGAGCACTATGAGTAAAGCACTGGAAAGAACTATATTCACGGTACAAGGGAGATGAGGAGGGCACAGGCCTAAACGAAACAGATAACCTGTGTCAGAGCACAAGAATTTGAAGCTGGATAGGCAGCTGGGATCAGGCGTTCCTCAGGGGCAGAGAGGTCCTTCATATTAATAATCACATGACAGGTTGGGGAAATTTTCCAACACACAGGTGGCTTTCAAGCAGGAAAAAAAAAATCAAACCACAATATTTATCTGAGATTCTCTTCTCCTTATTCCTCATCTCTATCTATCTATCTTTCTATCTTCTGAGTATAGCATTCATTTAAATAGTTTGAGTTCCTTTATATAGTTAAGATATATAGTTAAGATATAATTCATATTTCTATTTTTGAGATTGAAAGGTGTGTGTGTGTGTGTGTGTGTATCTCCAGGACACTAACTTCACCAGGTTATAGACACAGCAAAACAAATGTTGCCTGATAAAAACAAAATTCATGCACTCAAATACTAAGTTACCATTTACAGACTGCTAACTATATGCTAGGCACTATGCTAATCACTTTGCATAATTTCATCTAATCCTTACAACCAACCACAGTATTAGCCATATTTTACAAATGAAGCCAGGATCTTCATTGTCCAACATCACAGGTCCAGGATTCAGGCCAAGGGCTGCCTAGCTCCAATTCCCATGCTTTTAAACCACTGCACATGGGGCTAAACTCGGAAGTCTTCTCCTAAGTAGAACATCACAGTGCTTCCATTATTCCGGGGGATAGGGGAAGAAAGACGGTACCGGATAGCATGTTTTCCTCAGTCATTACTGAGTTACCCCTTCTGGTCAAATCAAGATTATTCCATAGCCAAAAGGTCAGATGGAATTATTTCTCCCAATACTGCCTAATCCCCACCACCAAGATGCCCAGGCTTCTAAAAACAGTAGGGGACAAAGGTCTGAGGAACAGGGCTAGGCAAGGGAAATTAAACAAATCTAACAAACCGGTAGGATAATCAGCACTTCCTGAACCAACAAGATTCACTGACCAGGGAAAATGATGAGTTGGGGGATTTGCAGGAGACTTGCCACCTCTGTAAATGTTGCTCAAGCCCCAATCCTCCAAAAGGGGCCCAACTGACGAGGCCAGAGTCCTCTTCTTTTTTCTTGTTCCCGAAGGGTAATAAAGTCTCCATTTTGTTCTCAAATTCATGCTCTGTACCAGACGGACAATAATCTCTCTCTCATCCTAAAGGTCCCAGTACAATAGCTGTAAGCATCCTCAAAAACAGGCAGCAAACAAAATTACATGGCATTATATTGCTTTCTCCAGGATTCAAGTCCCAGATGAAAGGCATCATTATTTAAGATCATTATAATTACAAATGATAATCTAACATCAATGCTATGCTTGGCCTTCTATGATAATAATATAGGGATGCCATAAACTCTTTCATCCAATTATCTCTCGGCTCTTCAGAAATCAGGACTAACAAAGCTTCAGTTGGCATTGCCATCCACTGTCTGCCAAGGTTAACTCAGAGCCCAAGGAGAAAACTGACCAGTTCAGGCTGATTCGCTCACAGCAGCTCCGAATGAAACTCCAGATTTTCACTCTTTCAACTTTGTTCCAACTTGAGGAATTCGCCCTCTGCCAAGATGGAAGTGTCACTCATAAGAAGGACTCCTCTTCCCCAACAATTGTCCAAAACTCAAAAGAAGAACTGAGATTGTTTAAAGTATACATAATACACTAAAAATAAAGATAGCAGACTAGTAATACTAGATCCTGGAAGGGGAAGGAGGCACAAAATACTGCAGCCAGGATTGCTGAGCGATTCGAAATCACATGCAATGAAAAGGCTTTTTTACTTTGGGTATAAGCACAGAACATATGATTTATTTATATAGGCAATTTTGTTCCTCAAAAGAAACCAAAAATGTTGCAACACTCACTTCAACTTTGCTAAGAATATAACATATGCAAACGTGCAGAACTAGACGTGTTCCCTAAAACAAGGTTACTCGAAGGGGTTCCAGAGAAGACTCCGTTAAGAACAATCCACCTTGGGCGCCTGGGTGGCTCAGTTGGTTAAGCAACTGCCTTCGGCTCAGGTCATGATCCCGGAGTCCCGGGATCGAGTCCCACATCGGGCTCCCTGCTCAGCAGGGGGTCTGCTTCTCCCTGTGCCCTCTTCCCTCTCATGCTCTCTGTCTCTCATTCTCTCTCTCAAATAAATAAATAAAATCTTTAAAAAAAAAAAAAAAAAAAGAACAATCCACCTTCACAAAATGTTTCCTAACCATTTCAGTCCTCACTGGTCTCCTTCCCCTCAACACCTCCAGAATTCAGACACTACACCACACACCCTGTTGTAGGGTGCTTTGGTTTCATGTGTATTGCTCACATTATGTCAACAAGGAGGGCAGGAGCCAAATCTTCCATTATTTCTCTGTATGCCACAGCATCGTAGAGCTGAAAATACCGTAGATGCTCAGTAACCCTTGCTACTCCTGGCTGGCAGGGCAAGCTGTCTCTTCTGCACTCTGCATTATCCCTATGCCCTCTCGTTTCATGGTCACAACATCCCTACAGAGGCAGGAAGGACATTTTTTACAAATGAGGAACCAGTGGCTCACATTGGTTAAATGACTTTCCCCAAAGCCACACTGGAAATAGTAGTCAAAGAACTTGAACCCAAGATCCCTAATTGCAAGTGCTAGACTCTTCCTGAAAATTCTTCTTTGTACAAAGAATTATCAACATCTTCTCTCACAACATTCTGATTTTTAATAACCCTTCCCAACTGAACCTCCCTATAAACAATTTCAAGTCAGAAAATGCTTCCACAATACTTTGGGGCTGCTCAGATATGAGCAATGAGAATATAAGGAGAATTGTCTAAAGTTCATACTCCATATTCAGCCAGTGGTAGAGTATAGTTACAACTCCCTCGGCCAGAGCCTACAAAGACTTACCATTCTATCTCCTTTAGTTCACTGGTTTATTTCTGGAAGTAGCCATTTTATAAAGAAAATGACATGAAGATTTTTAACCATAACAGGTTAAACAGAAAGACTGCTGGCTCATTGATTCTGAGAAAATGAATTTAAAAATTAAGTGATTCGGGGCGCCTGGGTGGCTCAGTCATTAAGCGTCTGCCTTCGGCTCAGGTCATGATTCCAGGGTCCTGGGATCGAGTCCTGCATCGGGCTCCCTGCTCGGCGGGGAGCCTGCTTCTCCCTCTCCCTCTGCCTGCAGCTCCCCCTGCTCATACTCTCTCTCTCTCTGTCAAATAAATAAATAAAATCTTTAAAAAAATAAAAAAATAAAAAGTGATTCGCCTGAAGTCAGATTAGACCCTTCTGCGCCATCCCTGACTCCTCTCTCCTTCCCCACAATGGTCAACACGTCATGTTGTGCCACCTTGGCACGACTGACATTTTGGGCTGGATAATTCTTTGTTGTGGTGGGGAGGGAGGGCTACTGGGTATGCTGTAGGATGTTTAGCAGTAGCCTTGGCCTATACCCCCCAGATGCCAGTATTACCTCCCACCCTGTAACAATCCAAAATGTCTCCAGACATTACTAAATGTCACCTGGGGGTAACTGCTCCTGGTTGAGAACCACTGCTCTGGACCAGCGGTCTCCAAACAGAGGTACACAAAACAATCCACTGGGGTAGAAAAAATATATAGATGAGACTCTCCACTTATATTGATTTCCACCTTAAAAAATAAGATTTTATCTTTATCAATATTTACTAGATGGCCCAACACTAGTGTTCCCATCCAGTCTATGTCAGTCCTGGGTCTCATATGAATCTGATGGAATACTGAGGAAAGAGTGGAAGCTCCATAGCACAGGCTGACATGGACTGCGATGTACTACAGTTCATGTGCTTGGTTAAGTGGATTTACTGATCACATTTGTTTTAAATGAATTAATCCTCATAAAGCAAAAAGGGGCTTAAAAAGATTCCTGCAAAGATACCTTGGATTAAAGATAACATAAGCATACACAAACAACAAAACTATGGCAGTGCCTCATTCCTATTTGGGTGTACTTTTTTTTTTAATTTTATTTATTTATTCGAGAGAGAGAGAGAGGGCACACAAGCAGGGGGCGCAGCAGAGGGAAAGGGAGAAGCGGGCTCCCCGCTGAACAGAGAGCCCGATAGGCTTGATCCCAGGATCCTGGGATCATGACCTAAGCCGAAGGCAGACACTTAACCACCTGAGCCACCCAGGCACCCCTCCTGGTGTACTTTTCATCAGTCACATTACAATGTAGAAACAATTAAAATCTAATAAGATATGACAAGAAATTCACCAAAACCTATCCAGATGACTTAAAATATAGATTTGCATCTACTATCATAAATGATGAACTTCATTTTAAGTATATATTGTACCTTCAGATATTAGCTAATAATAGGACATGCATATAATGTATAAACAAACAAGCATACATATAATGAAGAGGTTAAATGGTTAACTGATAGTGCCATTCTATGCAAAAAGTTTAGCCATCATTGCTCGAAACCAACACTGTCTAATGGAACTCTCTGTGATGATGAAATATTTTCTATCTGTGCTGTGCAAAACTGTAGCCAAAACATGTGGCTATTAAGCAACTGAAAAGTGGCTAGTGTGCCTGAAGAATTAAAGCCGAATTTTAATTTCAATAATTTAAATTTAAACAGCCATATGTGGCTATGGCTACTTTACTGGACAGCATAGCCCTGGACCACTAATAGATTATGCTAATATGCTATTATGCTATCTCAAAACATAAAGCTGCCGACAAGCAGTGCACTTTCCTACTTTTTGTCTTTGGCCATATTATTCTCTATGCCTTGAATGTTCTCTCAACCTTGTCCATCTAGTAATAAATTCTTATTTTTGAAGACCTACCTCAAATATCACCTTTCTTTAGCTTTCCCTGACTACTCCTGACCCCACAAAATTAATTGCTGCCTCATGTCTGTTGCCCTACCCCTTTTATAGCCTTCTACTCCAGCACTTGGAGCTACTGGCTCATGTATCTGAAGTTCTAGCACTAAGAGTTCCTCAAGGCAGAGTCTTATTTCTCACTGGCTGATGCCCAGCACATAGTGAGTGCTCGGTACTGGTTACTGGTTACAGCAATGAATGAACCAACAAACCTTGATCTCCCCATTTAGACTGCAGTGCTCCTTCTACCACACCAAAAAAATGGCTCCAGAAAAGCCGACTGAAGGCTACTCTTTGCTACTTCACAGTGCCAGATGCTACTTCAATAGACAATACCATTTCTATTATTATCACTGTTTGGCTGTTTCAAATGCAGATGTCACAGTTACTTCTTAAGCAGGCTCAGAAAGCATTTATCCTTTGAAGGGCACAAAATGAAGGTACGTGGTGGTGTTGGTCCCCTCTCTGAGGGGTCACCTTTCAAATACTGCAATGACTGCTCTGATGCAGTCGTATGTCACATGTACCGGATTAACATTCATCAAGCTTTTCCCGTGTACTCTACATGCAGTTTTAGCTACTGAGGTACAAGTGGACGCCTCCCCTCCTACCCTCCCACTCAGAACCCATGTGAAACTGTTTCTCTTTATCATCTCTCATTAAATGAGTGTGACTTTGTTAGAAAGACCAAAGGAAAGGCTTTGACCATGCAATTGCTTATTCTGGATTTCATTTCTGAATTCTAAATTTGGCTATATTTAGCAAAGCTATAACCGTCATCATGCCCGAAGCCAGGAAGAAGACACCATTCACAAACCACCCCCTGAAAATCTGCAGTTGCCACTAAAAAACCAGACTTCCCAGCAGGCAAAGACATCTGAAGTGGGAGGGATCAAATTGGTGTTTGCGTCAGAGAAGACCTCAGGTGCTTAGAACCAACCTCTCTGCCTGGCACTAATGCTCTCCAGAACCTCGCTGCCTCTTCTTTTCTCTCCAACATACCTTCCGCTCTGGTCACACATATCCTCACTCTCCCCCTCATCTACTCCCGTCTGTACCACTGGTCATCCCACTCCCCCACCTGCTTTTCCTTCAAGCTGCTTGCCTCTCACTGAACCTTCAGGCCTGCTCCCCTGCCCCCAAACGCTATCCCTCCCTTCCCCACAATTAGCATAGGGCTGATGCACAGATGGTAGGAGTGCATACTGGAGAGCTATTCAGTAGTTACTCCGAAGACCCAGGGCCACTGAAGAAAGCGAGCAGCAAGTGAACAGCCAGGAAACAAACGTAAAACAATTTCCTTCTACCATTCCATGTCCCTCTTTCCTTGCTTCTGGAAGGGAAACTCATACTAACCCAGATGATACCACTAGTCAGTTATCCCTGAACTCATCATACTGTTTCACCACTCCACACTTGCATATACTACTCTCTCTGCTGGGAAGGCCTTGGGTAACCCTCATCTGGACCATCTGCTGGGCAAGTTCCATTCCTGTTCAAACCACACTTCATCTATAAACCCTGGCCCTCAGGCCCCTTCTCTTTATCACCTCAGAACATCTTTTATCATCTACTATATATCAAGGGCCATACCAAGGGCTGGACACTAATCTTAGGTTTATTTGTTGGTCTATGAGCTCCTTAAGAGCCAGGCCCACATCCTATTCATCTTAGTAATTCTGGAATCTAATGCAGTTCCTGCCACAAAGAAGGCCTAATGAACATTCACTAAATGAATACATGTGTGCATCATATCAATACCAACACGATGTAATTATATGCTACACATGTGTGTATACAGACATACGTACATGTATACATATGTTTGTTTTAGGTATTTAAACCTCACTACCTTGTGATGTTGGTAGAAGAAATTGTAAGTTTACTGGTATGGAAACTCACTCAGTAGTTCTCATTAACTCTAGACCTGGATTCCTTCAGTGGAAGTAAGGAAACTGCTCTGATGGAGCACGTGGTCCACCTTATACAGAACTGATGCAGTTCTGGAAAGTGGTCTTGGACACAGCAGGTATTTAACAAACATTTACTGTTTAAAGCTTAGATGTAAGGCCTCATATAGCTAAGGACATATAATAAAAGCACAGCTCTTCAGTCCTTCTCTGAGCATTGCTCCAATTTTCCCATTGAGCTCATTCCAGAAGCTTAAACCAAATCTTCCCTTGACATCACATGCCCATGACCTCAGACATGATTAGGAAGTCATCATGGCATCCTCACTGAGGAAGCTAGAGAAAATATCCAGCCTGGAGACAGCCATATCCCTCTGAACTCATGGTCTAAAACTTCACTTCCCCCAAACAAGCCCCAATGGACTAGTAAGTGAAAGCAGACGAGCAGGGCTGATGCTGATGGGGAGATGGCAGCCCACGTATTCTCCTGTCTTACTCTAGCACCTCTTCCTCGGTGTTCCTGCATTCCTCACTATAAAGCATAGACTGATACCCATTTTAAAGAAACAGGGGTGACAGGTGGGATGTGGTGCTGAAGAGTCTGTGTTTAAAGCCCACCCTCCCAAACTGCCTGGTCACTGCCCTGGCAACTCGATGCACAATCCTCATCATCCTTAGACAACTCTGGCTGGGACTGGTGGTTAGGTCCACACCTGGGGACTCAAAAAGAAGAGGGTGCAGGAAGGAACATGGTCACCCAAAACATCTGTTGACCCTTCAAGGAGCTAGTGAGGCTTCTGCAGAAAAATATCTGATTCTGTCCACCCACAATGGGGAAAAGGATTGCTGCAGATTGCTACAGCCAAACTAACCTTCACATCCCCCCCCAACTTCCCCTTAACTACAAAAAGGATATAATGTTGCTGGCAAATAATGGCTACCATTCATTGAACACCTGAAAAATGTTAAATAATTCACATACATCGGCTCATTTGATATTCATGACCACTCCACAGGATAGGGGTTCTCAATCTTTAGCTTGCATCAGAATCTCTCCAGAAATCTGTTAAAGCCCCACCCTCATGGTTTATGGGGTGAGGCCTAATTTGCATTTCTAACAAGCTTCCATATGATGCTGATGCTCCTGATCCAGGACTCCACGCTTTAAGAACCACTGCCATAGGGAAACAGATTCCAGAGAGATTTGAAATGCCTTATTCAAGGTTTTACAGCTAGTAAAGAACAGATGCAGAATTTGAACCTAGATCTGCCTGACTCTGTAGACACTGCTGGTAACCATGCTACGCTGTATGTGTGAATATTTGCCTCGTCTTACCAAACGCACTGGCAGCTCCTTAAAGGCAGACATCACCCTTTAGACCACCCTATCATCCCTCTCAGAACTTAGTGGCACCTTTTTACTTAGTAGGTGCTACATAAATAATTTGTATACAGCTCCTATATAGCTATATACTTCTAAGAGCCACAAATTCAAACTCACCTATAGTCAAAGAATATAAAGAGAGCAATATCGCCATATCCAGTTTTACGTGAGACTCTCTCCTGCTGCTCTGAGTCTTGGCCCATGCTGTCTCCACACCTGGATAACTCCTACTCATTCTTTGGTCAGTCACTTCCTGCAGAAAGCAATTCTTGGCTCTCTAAAACTGGGGGCCACTGCACCCTAAGCTTGTCTCCGTGATAGCGCATATCACTCTATTCTAACTTGTTGTTTTCCATTTCTCAACGTAGTCTGTAAACTATAGCATCTAGTTTTATGTCATATCCCCAGGGCCTAGCACAATGCCTGGCACATCATAAATACGCCATAACTGCTTGTTGAATGAATAAATGAATGCAGAGCTGCAAGCCCTAAGTTCCACATAAAAATACTATAATGCATGATGTGCAGTTCTCAGGGATGAATTCCAGGGAAGAGGAGGACAGCCTAGATTACAAAGAACAATTCTGCCTTTTCTCTTTCTCCCATCATTCAGACTCTGAAAACAGGCACGGCTTAGGGTAGCACCAACTACAGTAAGACAATATCCTAGCTGAACAAAATGCTCCTAGGCTATAAGGTCAGCAGAAGCCATTCAAAGAGAAGGAAAGAGCTCTGTGCCCCCTCATGCCTCCTGATTTCTCTCTCACGTACTCCTTCTCCATTTCTCCATCCCACTGCAGTTAAGGGCTTTGGCACAGGGATGAAAGACAAGGGTGCGGATCTGGCAGCGGGCACAGAAGCATCTCCCATCCTGCACCAAAGCCCACAAGGAAAGATCCAGAGGGACAGTGACTCAGGCCCCGGAATAAGTCCACCTAGAGCAGTGCTGAGAATGGAAAAGAGCAAGAATTTCACAAGGACATTAACTGTCAGATCTTTTTTTGTTAAGTGTTTTTAAAGTAAAGGCTTCCACCCTAACCCCAGAAAAATGGGCCCAAGTTGAACCCAGTACTTCACAAGCTGAAAGCCAAACACAGCTTCTTCATCCTCTCAACCCACCTGCCTGCAACACTCACCGTGACAGGCATCTCCCAGGCCCAGGTTAGGACCTTTGCTTCAACCTTAGCTTGCAAAAACGCTCCTTCCCCAGCTAATAAACTGTCCCCCCCAAAACTACCATGTTGCAGTAACAGAAGCCTCCCCCTTCCTCCATCCCCCCTCTCAGCCGATAACACAACCTACAGCAGGTTGGCCCCATCCAATTAGTTTGAATAGCTTCATGCCAAGGAAATTGCTGCTTTTATTAAAAATAAAAGCACACAAGGCAGGCAATGGGCTGTGAAAAGTATGAATCTGGCGTAATTATGAAGGTCGAGGTTAAGGTTACCAAAAAATACACGCAAAGATTTCCAGAAAGCCTGGGGGATAAAAATATATATTTACATATCTATAGATATACAGATGAACACACATGGAGAGAATTTACACAGATCTAAATAACATCTTCTCCAATAGAGGAAAAACAAAAATCAGATGCTACTCTCAAGTAATTCTTTTGGCTAAAAAATAAAAATAAAAACTAAAACAGGAGGAAGAGGGGCCTAGTAGACTGCTTTCAAAATAACCACATTCATCTCGTGTAATTTCTGTTATCTTGGCTACATCCTGGGGACCTGATTACAGTTGGGTCAGGAAACAAAACTAGTCAAATCCACCAAGAGCCTTGGCTCTTAGAAAAACATATTCCCATTCTCTGAAAATCCTCTCTTCCTCAAATGCCTACTCCTGGGAGTGGGAAAGTTGGGTAGGAGAAACCCCTCTCTCTTCTTACAGCTACTCCATCTCCACCCTTCAGCCCTCACATCACAATTTCAAGTTTAAGGAGGATGACAAGCCCAGCACCCTACATTTGATGTTAAGCTTTACACTTTCACACATGCGTTTTCTCATCTGATCCTTATAATTCAGTGAGGCAGACAAGAATTGGCTTGCCAATTTTTAAAAAAATAATAAAGTAAAAGGCCACTGAGGTAAACAATTTCCAGCAACGTCCTTCCACCCCACAAGCCCTGTCACTTCCAAATCTCAGTTTTAAATTTCTCAAGGACAATGATTCACTGAGCAAGGGAAGGGGGAAGGGAGGGTCAACTGGTCAAAACCCATTCATACACTGAACAACTAGAAACCAGTCTTGCTGCATCAGCATAAGATTTTAATTCACGGCGCACTGAAAGAGTCCCACCATACCTTCCGCCAACACCTCGTCCACAGTGACCTGCTGTCGCCCAATGCCAAAGACCCTTCCGATGTAGCCACTGCCCAGGCCCGAGGTGCTGCCCCCACCTCCGCTGGAGCCGGAGCCCAGGCCAGAGCCGCCCTGCTCTCGCCGGGAGTCGAAAAACTTCTTCATCTTGCGAATAGGAAGCAGTAAAGCAAAATACCGACGGTTTCTGGATTTTTTTTTTTTTTTTTTTTTTTTTTTAAAGAAAACAAGAGATCCAAGGATTTCTTCTCGGATTTCAGCTCGGAGAGGAGCCACCCGAATCCGGCCGTGGGGGTGGGGGCTGAGGGAGGATGCCTATAGGAATATGCGTGTCAATCGCGCCGCGGTCCCCTCCTCCTCAAGAGAGCGATTCGTGTAAGTTTAAACCTGTGATGACAGAAGAGAGAGAGGATGAATCAGTAACACACTTACGAATTCAGCCGCTGAGTCCTAGAGAGAGCAAAAGCCATCATCCCGGGGAAACGCTTCATGCATTTTCCTAGCAGAAAAACCCTAGGGCTGAAAACCCGGCAGAGCCCGGGACCCCGGTGCCCGCGGCTCGGAAAAAGGGAGGATTCGGCCGCCTCGGGCAGCGCCGACCGAGCCGGGCACTGCCTCCCCCTCCTCCCGGGTCTCCCCGCCGCCCCGAGAGGCAGCATCCCGGCAGCACCCACTTGAGACAGCTCGGCGGCTGGCGCCCAGCTACCAGCCCTGCAACATTGTCACGGCCGCCGGGCCGGCCTAAGACGCGGAGAAGAGGCGGCGCTGCAGCGAGAGCCGGGGCCGCGTTCGGCGCCCGCCCGCCCGCCAGCTGATCCCCGGAGCGCCCAGCGGAGACTGACCCGCCGCCCCTCCCCCGCGCGCGCTCCCGCCCGGCTCCATCCACCCAACCAGGAAGTGAACCGCCGCCGGAAGTGCCTCTCGGGACGGCGCGGCGACGGGCCGAGGCCCTCCTGTTGCTGCCGCTCAATCGCGACAGACGAGAAGGAGTCGTCGGAGAGAAGGGGACCCGGGATGGGGGTGTCTCAGTGTGGAGAGAGTTTTAGAAAAGAACTTTTATCGCCCGGCCCGCATGGCACTATGGGAAAGGTAGTTCGGCGCAACCCAGCGGTTGGACTACAACTCCCAGGATGCCCCTGAAGGAGCGAGCGAGGTGGCTGCGGTGGCCTCATCGGCCTCGAAGGTGGTTAGTGGGGTGGTGCATTTGTGGGGATTCGGTTATTTAAATACATCCGGTAAAGAAACTGCCAAGGACTAGGAAACTGCTGCATGTACCACCCTCTTGGAGCCATCTTATTTGCGGCTTGACCTCCCTGCACAAGGGATTCTGGGGGTTGTTGTTTCCGAAAGGATCGAGGCTGACACCTGAAGGCGCGGCTTAATCTCTTAGCCCCTAGCCTGTCCTGCGAGACTTAACGACGTCACCTGTGCAGAAAGTGGAAGACAAGGGGTGATCGGGAGAATTTTGCTGGCAGTTGGTACAAGGCCACACCCGAACGCCAACCCTAAGTAAAACCTGTACCCTTCTCCCCGCAACCTCAAAAGCTGTTTTTGCTCCCAGTTGTTATTGAGAACTGCTCTGCGGTCAGCTCTGAGCTAGGCACTGTGAGAAAACTTAAGACAGTGTTTCGTCTGGGAATCTACAGGCGAGACTCAAACCGAGAAACTTGAGGGGTGTGTGCAGGGCAGATCCTAGGGTACCAGCAGATCCAAATTGTTGGTCTGATCCCATACTTTAGGGTTTGGCTGCCGACAGTGACGCTTAATTCTTCCACCTTTCCTGATGCTATGGGTGGGCCTGACCTTCACAAATCCCCTCACACAAAAACCCAAGGCTGACCTTCTGTTCTTTCTTTTTCACTTCAAGATTTCCTCCTTGATGCTTATTTTACCCTGATATCGCCTGAGTGCCAAAGTCCATTGGGTGGACAACGTGATTTTCATCTGCCAAATGCAGAAGATTTGGAAGGCCGGTTAGTACCCTTCTCCATCCCTATTTCCTGATGGGTGATGCTGAAAGTAGTTCCAAATCCCTGCCCCCACCCCCCGCTGCTCCCCAAAATCCATGATTTTTCTAACCACCTGAATATAGGTTATTTCTCACCTCCACCCGCTCTCCCTAATTCTGCAACAGCGCTGTTGGCTTGTAATTCATCCCAGAACGTTTTCAATAGGCATTTGAGGAGAGGACAGAGAGGTACTCCGGCGGGGAGAGGGGGGGGTGTTTCTTACCCTCTCTAATCTGAATGTTGAACTGAGCCGTGACTGAACTGAGCAGTGACTGCTGCTTCTCCTTCCTCTCTTCTTCTCCCTCTCCTCCTCCTCCTCCCCCCCTCCTTTTTTCAAGTAGTGCCTTTGTAGTTAAGCTTCCTGTGTAGAGACAGCATTTTTTTCTTCCAGAGGGAGTCAATGTTGTCACCTCAGTTCACAAATTCATGCAGCCACCTCCAGGGTGGAATGCAGCACCTGCTAAAACATTCCCTCAAAGGAAGCCCACAGAGGCATGTTCTCTGCACTTTCCTTAAAAGGCTAGATTTTGTCTTAAGGAAGTTTGGAATAGACCTTAAAATAGATGGGAAAGCTCATTGGAATTAGATTCATTGACCTCCATCTTTATCTACATCTATTGATCTTGGCTGACTTTTTGAAGAAGTTCTGTTGGGTCCTAGAATCTGTTGCTATCTCAGTTTTTATTTTCCTAGACATTCCTGTTACCAGACTAGGCCAGACTTATGCAAATCCCAACTCTCACTTCCTTGGAACAAAAACTTGTTTTTTTCTGATAGGATTAAGGCAGCTAACAAGCATCCACCTGATGCTTTGAGGAGGTTTTTTTTTTTTTTAAGAGAAGCAAAAGAAAGAAAAAACATTAGAACACTGGGTTTCTTGCTTTCCATTCTTTCAGAGACTAATAACAATTATAAGACAAAATTCCAGTTTTTAATCCTTTACATATAATAAATTATTTGATCCTCATAACAATCCTATGAAATAAGGTAATATAAATTGTACTCATTTTTTAGATGGGGCATCTGAAGCACAGAGATAAATGAGTTGCCCAAAGTCACACAGATAGTGACCGGCGAAGCTAGCGCTCAAACCCAGACATTTTGGCTTTAGAGCCCAGTGTTTAACTAGCTACACTAAACTGCCTACTTACAAAGAAAAAATATAAACTGATTAAAATACTAGAAAATAGAAACATCTGCAAGTAGCAAGGGACCAGAAGACAGGAAATATCTGCCACTCCATAGCTGTGCCCTAGACCACTTAGATCTCTGGACCTATTTTCTCAGCCATAAAACCAGTGCCCTCTTACAACTCTTAATAATTTTCTTGTTCCTGAGTGCAAAATAATCACAGATCAGCCACCATGATCCCAAAACTCTTACCACACTCACTTTCTGTGTAATTTGCCCTACGCTTTGTTGCATTCCTATTCAACTTTTCATGTATATTGTCACCTCAAGTACTCAAAGTCAGGAACAGTCTTCTACTTATCTCCTTGGGCATTCAATACAAAAGTTTATTTGGTATGTGTCCTTACCAGTATTTAAATAAGCCAAATAATTGACTTCAAATTAAATGTGACATGTAAGAGAGCAATCTGATTAAGGTAGAAAAATTGATTTGAAGTATTCTGGGCTAGGTAAGCTTTTGAACTTAGTCTAGGAGATACTATCGATAAATACCTAATCAAAAAGAAGGGGAGGGCGCCTGGGTGGCTCAGTAAGTTAAGCAGCTGACTCTTGATTTGGGCTCAGGTCATGATCTCAGGGTTGTGAGATCAGGCTCTGCGCTGGGCAAGGAGCCTGCTTAAGATTCTCTCTCTCCCTCTCCCTCTCCCTCTCCCTCTGTTCCTCCCCCCCAACCCCCACCCCCATTTAAAAAAAAAGAGAAAGAGAGTGCGAGAAGGGAAAAGAAAGTGACATTTACTGTGTATTTTCCATATGCCAGTTACTGTATTAAGCACTTAACATAATATCTTGTTTAATCCTCTTGTATGCATCTCTGCAAAGTAAATACTATTATCTATTATATTAAAGTAGATACTATTATACTATTATCCCCAATTTTATAGATGAACAGTGAAGATTTTGTTAGTGGCAGAGGGATGTGCATGGTTTGTTAGGTTAGGAGAAAATGATTTGCCCTGTGGTGTGGCTAACTCATGTCCCAGTAAACCCAGTTATGGCAATGTGTGGTGCATCCTTAGAGGAAATCAAAGGGAAGGGGACCAACTTTAATTAGCTACCTTAACTAAGGCCCGCACTGTGTTGGATATTTAATCATATCATTCAGTCTTCACAATACACCTATGAGGGACGCATTACTCTTAATTTTGTCAATGTGGAAACAGGCTGAGCCAGGTTAATGTATGTTAACTATTGTTGCACAGAGCCTGTAAAGGGCAGAGGCAGAATCAAAACCTGACTGACCTCAAAACCCTCATCATTTTCACTACACCATGTAGCCATTCTATATTGCCAGCTTTTAGTCCAGCGGAATTTATTAGGAATACAGATTATCAGGCCCCACTCAGATCATTAACTATTGGATTACTAAATAATGAATGAATCAAATGCATCGCTTAAGGGGAAGAGCCATATACTTTTTTCTACACTTTTGGTTTAACATTTTAAAAACCTTTTTTAATTTAAATATCTTTCCTGTTCTTCTGAGGTATAATTGACATATTTATCATTGTTGTATTTTCTCCAGCACTAAAAATGGTACACAGGGATACAGTTTTCAGAAATTTATTTTCAGCAACTCCTTAGTTAGTGCTTAAAAAGAGAGAGCAGGGGGCTAAAAGTGAATAAAATATAATCCTTTCGATGTACGTCAGTTGCCGTAACAATGGGCAGCGGAGTCCATCAGCAATGGCCTCTAACTTTAAGAAGGCAAGCATGGCATCATCTGCCCAGCGAAAAAAGGATGAGTCCTAAGCCAGAGCTTACTGAAGAGCAGAAACAGGAAATCCGGGAAACTTCTGATCTCTTTGATGCTGATGGAGCTGGGACCATAGATGTTAAGGAACTTAAGGTGGCAATGAGGGCACTGGGCTTTGAACCCAAGAAAGAAGAGATCAAGAAAATGATAAGCGAAATCAATAAGGAAGGAACAGGAACAATGAACTTCAGTGACTTTTTGACTGTGATGACTCAGAAAATGTCTGAGAAAGATACCAAAGAAGAAATTCTGAAAGCTTTCAAGCTCTTTGATGATGATGAAACTGGGAAGATATCATTCAAAAATCTAAAGCGTGTGGCCAAGGAGTTGGGTGAGAACCTCACTGATAAGGAGCTACAGGAAATGATCGATGAGGCTGATAGAGATGGAGATGGAAAAGTCAATGAGCAGGAGTTCCTGCACATCATGAAAAAGACCAGCCTTTACTAAAATCAGCCTCTTCTTTTCATATTGTGTGAAACCTGGGTTTTGAGAACATAAACTATTTTCTCCTCCTGACCTCCCTGTATAACTTTAGTAACAATCTTAAATCTCTCTTAGGTATTTGAAAGTGTTCTTTGACATTTAAGTTCTTTTTAAGGTGACCTGGGGATTGCTTCAATTCCCCAGAGCAAAACAAAAGCACATTAGGGTGGTGAAAAGGGTCTTAAAGTTTCACCCACCTGCATTTCTGCCTTGTATCACCTCACTCTTGTCATGCATTTCCACAATGATGCCACCCAGAACGACTTTTTAGACAAGCACATGTTGTATCCATGCCACCAGAAGCAGGGGCATCTCCTTGATGTTTCTAGTTAGAACTGACACCTGAGTGCCGCTTTCTCTTTTATAAAACCCAATGAACTTACATGCATTTGGATGTGTGTTTGTGCTATTTGTTTTGTCTTAAAAATAAAGCCTTTCTTATTTAAAAAAATATATATATATATATAATCCTTTCAAGGAATTTAAAATATCCTGTAAAATTAAGTGTATTAAACGACAGGAACTAAAACTGGTAAGAAAGGCACAATCGTAGTAAAAACAGTTAGAACGTATTTAGGTAGAGGCAGGGGCAGCAGTCCCCTTTCACCAACCATCCAGGTGATTCTGATTCATATTCAAGTTTGAGAACCACTGTTTAGCAGAAGGGAAATTATAACAACCATTTTCCTTCTTTAACAAGAACATTTATTGTTTTTGTTTTCTGGTTAGAAAGGTAATTACATAATCACTGAAGAAAGTAGGATAAAGAATAAAAGTCACTCAGAGATAACTGCTATTGACTTTTTTTTTTGCATTGACTATTTTCAGGAAGCTCAAAATTTCAAGGACCTCTCAGCATATCCAGTCCAACAGCCTGTTGGAGGTCTAAATCCCTTTTCTGTTTTTAGTTGCCCTATAAATCTTTCAGCTACTCCTTCTGCTGTGTTCTGCTACTTACTGTTACTGTAGAACTTTGAATGTACCTCCATTATAGCCCAAATCAATTCGTACTGTCATCGTTGGTTAACCTGTTTCTCCCTTCAGGATTACATCACACTCATCTTTCTGTCCTTTGCAGTTGACTCACACATACATAATGGGTGCTCAATAAATATTTTGAACAAAAAATTAGTAATTTAATGAAAAAAATATATCAAAATACTGAAACATATGTAATGCTTCTTATCAGGGTCCTAATTAGATTGAGCTCTAATAGTCTAATTAACCACAGAAATATTCTTTTAGAAGAATTCCTTCATCACAAAAGTTTCTAGACCCGAAAGTTTGATGATCAGTAAATCTCGAAGGATTACTAAAATGTACAGGATATTCAGTTCTCTCTAACAATATGAAAGGTACCTGAGACGTTCTAGGTCACTCATTTCCACCTTCTCCTGCAGTTTATTTTAATGTCATTAGTTTAATATCAATTTACCTTGAGTTTTCATTCTCCAGCCACTACCCCATTTTTCTCCACCTCTTTCCAGCAAAGCACATCAGTACAGTTGTCTATCCTTGTCATCTCTACTAGTTCTCCACATTACTATGTCCAACAAACAGCTCTCAGTCCTTTTTTTTTAATTCAATTTATTTAAACAGACCAAAAAAAAAAACCCAGTTCACCCATTTCTCCCACCCATCACCCCCTGCCTCTGGCACCCATCAATCTGTTCTCTGTACCTATAAGCTTAATATATTTATTTTTTAGACTCCACATGTGAGAGAGATCATTTGGTATTTGACTTTGTCTGACTTATTTCACTTAGCATGATGCCTTCTAGGTCCATCCATGTTGTTACAAATGGCAAGATCTCATTCTTGTCTATGGCTGAATAATATTCCATCATACACACACACACACACACACACACACACACAAATCACAATTTCTTTATCCATTCATCCACTGATGGACACTTAGCTTGTTTCCATATATTGGCTATTGTAAATAATGCTGTAATGAACATGGGGTTGCAGATATCTGTTTGAGTTAGTGGTTTTGTTATCTTCAGATAAATACCCAGAGGTAAAATTGCTGGATCATATGGTAGTTTTATTTTTAATTTTTTTGAGGAACCATCATACTGTTTTCCGTAGTGTCTACACCAATTTACATTCCCACCAGCAGTGCCCAGGAGTTCCTTTTTCTCCACACCCTCACCAACATGTGTTATTTCATGTCTTTTTGATACTAGTCATCCTAACAGGTGTGAGGTGATGTCTCATTGTGGTTTTAATTGGCATTACCCTAATGATTAATGATAGAGAGCATCTTTTTATGTACCTGTTGATTATCTGTATGTTTTTGTTTGTTTGGAAAAATGTCTGTTCACATCTTCTGCCCATCTTTTAATTGGACTGTTTGAGAGATTTTTTGCTATTGAGTTGTAGGAGTTCTTTATGTTTCGGGTATTAGCCCAGTATCAGATATATGATTTATAAACATTTTCACCCATGCAGTAGGTTGCCTTTTCATCTTGTTGATGGTTTCCTTTGCTGTGCAGAAGCTTTTTAGTTTGGTGTTTATTTTTGCTCTTGTTGCTTTTGGTGTCAGATTTTAAAAAATAATCTCCACGACCTATGTCAAGGAGCTTACTACCTATGTTTTCTTCTAGTTTTATGGTTTCGGGTTCAAGTCATTAATCCATTTTGAGGTGATTTTTGTGTACAATGTAAGATAGTGATCCAGTTTCATTCTTACACATGTGGCTGTCTAGTTTTTCCAACATCATTTATTGAAGAGACTGTTTTTTTCCCCATTGCATATTCTTGGCTTCTTTGTCTTAAACTAATTGACCATATATGCAGGGGTTTATTTCTGGGCTCTCTGTTCCATTGATATATTTGTTTTAGCTCAGCACCATACTGTTTTAATTAGTATAGCTTTGTAACATAGTTTGAAATTAGGGAGCATGATGCTTTTGTTCTTCTTTCTCAAGATTGCTTTGGCTATTTGGGGTGTTTTATGGTTCCATACAAATTTTGGGATTTTTTTTTTCTATTTATGTGAAATGTACCCTTGGTATTTTAGGGATTGCACTGAGTCTGTAGATTGCTTTGGGTAGTATAGACATTTTCACAATATTAATTCTTCCAATCCATGATCATGGAATGTCTTTCCATTTATTTCTGCTACTTTGATCAATTTCCTTTTAGCATTTTTTCCAGTATATAAATACAGTTGGGTTTTTTTTTTTTACCATATTAGATCCCATTGCATATTTGGTACATTCTACTATGTTTTTTTCATTTAATAGTTTCCCACTTCATTATATATTCTCCAGAAACATTTTTTTTTTTTTTTTTTAAGATTTTATTTATTTTACAGAGAGAGAGATAGCGAGAGCAGGAACACAAGCAGGGGGAGTGGAAGAGGGAGAAGCAGGCTTCCCGCTGAGCAGGGAGCCCGATGTGGGACTCGATCCCAGGACCCCGGGATCATGACCTGAGCCGAAGGCAGACGCTTAACGACTGAGCCACCCAGGCGCCCCTGGAAACATTATTTTTAATGGATGCTCAATAATCAGTTCTTTACTGTTGAATATTTTATTGTTTTATTTTAAAATTTTACTGTTTTACATATGTAGTACATATATTTACATTACATTTACATGTATATTATTCACATACATACTTAGTTATGTTTCCTCCAGGAAAGTTATACTGATTTGCTCTCCACTCTTGATTCAGTTAACATATATTTATTAAACACCTACCATGGGTTACACACCAGAAATTTTATTGCAATGAACAAAATAGATACACTCTTTGCCCTCAAGGAGCCTTTGGTCTTAAAAGAAGACATTCAGTCTGAGCGCCTGGGTGCCTCAGTCAGTTAAGCGTCCAACTCTTGAATTCAGTTCAGGTCATGATCTCAGGGTTGTGAGAATGGCTCCCACATGCTTGGTGTGGAGCCTGCTTAAGATTCTCTTACTCTGCCCTTCCCTGCTCATATGTGCTCATTCTCTCTCTAAAAAACAAACAAAAAACACTGAGTTTGTACAGTTAAAAGAGAAATCTATCCCGTTTGATAGGTAGAGATGGTGCTCATTGTTTTAAATTGTCATTGTTCAACTTAGTGACCTTGGGTACTTTTTATTGACGGGGACTCTCTCCTTAGCCAAACTTGAGCCAGGCTCCTCTGAGTCCTCTTTTTGACTAGATCTTGACCCTGGGCTCTGTGCTTGGCCCACTTAGTCCAGTTTTAGCAAGAATCCTGCTGAGTCAGTTTAGCAAAAATCCCCCCCATCCTTGAAATCTGATCACTTTTGATATCTGATCAAATTTCTCATCCCCCTCTCTCCATGTCTTACCACCTTGGCCTACCTTCAGTGAGAATCCTATTGAGTCTATATACAAAGAATCCCCCTAGCTTGATGTTTCTCCTCTTGATGTTTCTTCTCTTAGGAATTTTCTATCCACCAACCCCCACCCTTGGCTATAAGTCTCCACCTATCCTGGTTGTATTTGGACTTGAGCTCCATCTCTCTCCCTTACTACAAAACCCTCATTGCAATAGTTCCTCTTTTTTTTTTTTTTTTTTGAATAAAATCTTCCTTACTGTCTTTGACAAGTGTCATGAAAATTTTTTCTTTAACATCATGTTCATTACTTCATTCATTAGTTGTTTAGTTATGTACTTGTTACATGCCAAAACTATGCTAGTGTTACAGGATTTCTTTGACTTCGGTGCCCGAGGTTCTTGGTCACGCCGTTTTGAAGAATGAAGAGGTAGACCAGAAGAAGAGTGGTAGGCAGCAAAGCAAAGTTTATTGAGGATAGTAAAGTTTATTGAGTGATAGTACAAAGCTCCCAAAGAGGGAGGGGACCCGAGAAGGTTGCCACAGGGAAGTTTCTAAGTCTAGGGGTTTTTATGGGCTTGTTGGTGGGCTGTTTTAATCTGATCAACCCTCTATGCACCTGTCATCCAATCAGGTTTTTGTCATCTATCACGTGGGAAAAGGTGGAGGGCTCCTTCCAGAGTAGCATAAAAATCCTTTTAAGGGTGGTTCCCTCGTGGGGGCGGGGGGGGGGGGGCCCTTTGTCCCTGCCTGCCCTTCTTCCAACTATACTTTATCATCAGGAGCTGGAAACAATGATAAATAAGGTAGATATATTCCTTCCCTTACAGAGTTTATAGTCTCATACTCATTGGATATGTATATTTCTTCATTTTAAAGTTACATCCTTTTCCATTTTTCTGTTGGAGTATTTCTTCTTAAGAGTTGATTTGAAAATGCTCTTTATTCAGTTAAATCAATTTATTTAATATTGAGCTCCTCCAGTGTGCAAGGCACTTTTCTAGGCACAGGGAAGATGATATGGAACAAGATAAACAAGGTTTCTTCTTGTAAGAGAGTTTACACTGGGGTCAGGGTGAGGAGAACACAATAAATAAGCAAACAAGTCAAGGAAAATGTTAGATAGTGATGAATGCCATACAGATAATTAGACTAGGGTGATGTGATAGAGTACCTCTGTGACTACTTTAGATTGGGCATTAATTAAAACCATTGTCACAGAAATGGAAAGCCCTTTTTTGCAATTTGATCTTTGGCTTTTTTTCTTTTTTTCTTTTTTTTTTTTTGATGACTTATTTTTAAAACTGTTTTTCTAGTTATGATAATACATAACCATTTTGTAAAATTTGGAAATATAGAAAAGCAGAAAGAAGAAAATAAAAATAATTGATCTTATTATTCACAAGTAAACCCCACACAGTTAGAAGGATATCCTTCCTATTGTTTTCAATATGCATATATATTATGATAAACATGTGTGTAATAGTTTTGGTTTAAAGAGAATATACTGCATTGCAGCCTGTTTTTTCCACTATGTGCAAGGACCTCTAACAGGCACTGAAAATTTTTCAAATGATAAAATAATAAGCAAAAATAGACATGAGACTTACATATTTTAAAAATCATAAATTTTTCAGTTTAGCTTGAGTAGAGTAGGCAAGAAGATGGTTAGGATATAAACATTAATCAAGTAATCAAATAAATGTAAAATTTGAAGGTAGAAATTTTATCTCATTAACCACTTTATCCCCAGCACATAAAATAGTTCTGGGGAACCAGTGGTTTATTTTCATTCATTTGTATTTTTCATTCTCTCATGAGTGTAAAAATATTCTGTTATTATATCCATTTCTCTTTCTAATTTTGTATATTTATTTTTTCTCCATTTAATTTGATCAGGCCAACTGTTGTCTATATTTTCAAAGAAACTACTATTAGCTTTTTATTTTATTTTTTTTTAAAGATTTTATTTATTTATTTGACAGAGAGAGACACAGTGAGAGAGGGAACACAAGCAGGGGGAGAGGGAGAAGCAGGCTTCCCGCTGAGCAGGGAGCCCGGCGCGGGGCTCGATCCCAGGACCCTGGGATCATGACCTGAGCCGAAGGCAGACGTTTAACGACTGAGCCACCCAGGCACCCCTACTATTAGCTTTTTAAAAATCAACCGTGGAGATTTTTCTAATTCATTATTTTCTGCTTTTATTTGTATTTTGTTTTTCCTTTGCCTTTGCTTTATTTTGTTATTCAGACAAATATTTGGTTTATTTGCTTTTTTCTTATTTCAAAATAAAACCATTTAAAGCTAAGACTTTCACTGAGTCAATAGAGCTTTCACATGAAACAGAAGTTTTCACTTTTCTCTAATCATTATTTAATATTCTAATTACAATAAATAAATAAATAGGGATGCCTGGGTGGCTCAGTTGGTTAAGCGTCTGCCTTCGGCTCAGGTCATGATCCCAGGGTCCTGGGATCGAGTCCCACGTTGGGCTCCCTGCTCAGTGGGAAGCCTGCTTCTCCCTCTGTCTGCCACTCCCCCTGCTGTGTGCTGTGCTCTCTCTCTGACAAATAAATAAAATCTTTAAAATAAATAAATAAATACTCTAATTACATTTTACAGTGTTTAGTCCCTCTTTGTCCCAAGGTTGGTTGATTATTTATTTATTTATTTATTTATTTTTTAAGATTTTATTTATTTATTTATTTGACAGAGAAAGACACAGCAAAAGAGGGAACACAAGCAGGGGGAGTGGGAGAGGGAGAAGCAGGCTTCCCGCTGAGCAGGGAGCCCGACATGGGGCTCGATCCCAGGACCCTGGGATCATGACCTGAGCCGAAGGCAGATGCCTAACAACTGAGCCACCCAGGCATCCCTGTCCCAAGGTTATTTAAAGTCATGTTTACTCTTTTGTCTTATTTTTGTTTTGTTTTTAAGAGCTTAGAATAATATGAATAGTGATTGAGAGTACAGCTCTGGAGTCAAACTATGGGATTTGAATCCCAGCTCTGTCATTTACTAATTGTGTAAGTCAAGGTGCAATCAGAAAAATAGAAACTGCACTATTTCAAACAGAGTATTTAATGCAGGGAATTGGTTACACAGATGTTGGAAGACTAAAAGGAAAAAAGGAGAAGCTGAGGTAACAAAAAATTAGTAACTGCAGGAAAAAGCTTCCACTTTTAGGGCTGTGAGAAAAAAAGGAAGAAGTTGTTTCCAGAACGTGGGAGCTCAGAGGAGAGGCCCTGTAGTGGTGGTGCTCAGATCTTTGAGAGGAAACTCTGTCAGCTGGTGCTTGAACTTCAGGGGAGAAGAGGATTCCCTACCCCACCCCTGCTGAAATATCTCTGCAGGGGTGAAGCAGGATTCATGCTTGGGAGACCCAAAAAGAAGCTGGGAGCTAGAGCCAATTTGCTGCTGACAGTGGAACCACTGACAGTACTGGAAGACAGGAAGGATAGACCTTCTCTCCTGCTCCCTCCCTACAGTCTTCTGGTGCCTCTTATTAGCAGAAACAGGGAGCTAGCTGTCAAGGAAGTTTGGGAAATGTGATTTGCAGAGTTCCAGCCTCAGGATCACAGCATAGAGACAGTTAAAGAGCCAGTATACTAGCTGTGTGACTTTAGGCAAATTACTTAATCCCCCCCCATGCCTCAGTTTCCTCATCTGTAAAATGGGCATAATGATGGTACTTACCATCATTGGGCTATTCTGAGGATTAAATGACATTAATTCAGGTAAAGCATTTAGACTAGAGCCTGTCACTTTATAAATATGTTAGTTGTTACTATTATGAAGTTTTTATTTTGTCTTTCAATAATAATTTTTTACATTTGAATTGCTTTGAAACCACAATTATAAAAATATATTGATTAAATTCTTTGTTTGCCTTATTTTAATGCCTCTAGAGAGTTCTTTTTACCATGATCTTTGAGTTTTTTTGAGTCATCTCTCAAACAGGTGGAATATATCAGTTTTTTTCTACAAAGATATGAGGATGATATGCTTTTTAAGATATCTGTGAATGTGTCTTTGTTGCCTTTACAAGTTAAAGAGAAGATACATTGGTTAACTGTAGAATTCCTGGATGTAATTTTTTTCTTCAAATCTTTAGAAATTTCCCCATTGTCCTCTAATGTTTATTGTTGAGGAAAAGTCTAAAACCTTCCCTATTTTTGTTCCTTTGTAGTAAATTTTACTGTAGGATTCTTTATCCTTAAAATTCAAAACTTACAAGGGTAGGTCTAGGTATTAGTTTCTTTTATTTTTATTTTTATTTTTTTTAAAGATTTTATTTATTTATTTGACAGAGAGAGACGGCGAGAGAGGGAACACAACTGGGGGAGTGGGAGAGGGAGAAGCAGGCTTCCCGCTGAGCAAGGAGCCCAGGACCCTGGGATCATGACCTGAGCTGAAGGCAGATGCTTAACTGACTGAGCCACCCAGGCATCCCTAGGTAATAGTTTCTTTTAATTAACTGTGCCCAGATTCAGGTGTTTTTTCACCTCAGGGAAGTTGTCTTCTCTTATATATTGAAATACAATCTTTGATTATTTGCTTTAACTTTTTTTAAGTTTTCATTTATATCAAAGTTTTATATGACATATTTTAAAGAGTTAAGAGAGTTCCCTCTGGTTCGTTGTGAAGAATAGCAGACTCCTACTTCCCTCCTGTTTCTTCCTTCCAGGAAGTAATTATTTTCACCTTTCATGGTTGATTGTTATGGTCTTTAACTCTTTGTATTTAAATATGCTTTATTGCTACTTTTAGATTTTTTACTTTTGGTCATAATCTATTGATTTCCCACTATGGTAGAAAATAACTTTGCTTCCTTTTTTCTCTAACATCCACCACATTCAATTACCCTTCCCATGTCCATCTTGTAATATAACTATATCATAATTTTGGTTAGATTAGTAGTCAGTGTTTACATTATCATTAGTGAGTAAACATTATTCACACTGGAGCCATGTGGTATGATGATTTCTTTTCTTTTGTCATGGAACATTTTGGTTTTCCTGGAGTTAATAGCTGTCTTCTTTTTTCATTTCCTTAGTTTTCTATATACTTTTTACTAATTCAACTCCAAGCTCTTACCACCTGTCAAGGTGGTCATTCACATTAGGTATTGTATCAATTCCATCTTTCTGTATAAATCTTTCTAGAATCTTCTGACTACTTCAGTTTGGCCTACGTGCCCTGTGGGCCTGATATGCAGCTGACATCCTATGATTTTCCCTCACCATCATCTTGGGAATTCCCTTGGCCCTCCTCCTATGTTGGAACCTCTGTTTTCTGTATCCCACATCTTATTTTGATAAGAATTACCCTCTTATTTTGATAAGAATTACCCTCAGTAACTTCTCTAGAATAGTGTACAGAAGGTAAATTTTTGGAAAAATACCATGTCTGACATGTTTTTATTCTACTCTGATACTTGATTATTTGGTTAGTATACAATGCTAGGATAGAAATAATTTTTTGTAGAATTTTTAAGGCATTGATCTATTATCTCCTAGCTTTCAGGGTTATTCTTAGGTAGTATAAAGCCATTCTGATAACTGACTCTTTGTATGTGAATCTTTCTCTCTCTCTTTTTCTCTCTCTCTCTCACTGTTTATAGGATATTCTATTAGTCCCCCGTGTTATTCTAGAAATACATATCCTGCAGTTCTGGAAATTTTTCTTAATTTATCTCACTGATGATTTTTACCTATTTATTTTCTTCTATTTTTTCTTTTGGAATTTTCTATTTTCCATCTCTCTGTTTAAAAAATGTTTTTTGTTTTATTTTACTTAGTAGAATAGTTTCTTAACTTTATCTTCCAATTCTTCCGTTGAATATTTGAAATATTTATCATATTTTTAATTTCAAGAACACTTTCTTTAAGCATTTCTTTTTATATGATTCTGTTCCTATTTCATGAATATAATATCTCCTTGAGGATTAACAATTTTTTTGTTTGTTTTCCTTACGTGGTCTCTGTTTCCATCAAGCTGCCTTTTTCTATTTATTTGGCTGACTTGGTCTCTTTGTCTCCTATCAAGACTTTCCTTAACATGTAACAATCCTTGGCTGTGTATTCAGATTTAAGACTGGGGATTTGAAAAGATGACTAGAAACCGAGTGCTTAGTTAGGATTTGTTGACTGTAAGCAGCACTGTAGGGTAAACTTCTGAAGTTTGTTTATTTTTTTTTTACTTTATTTTTTTTTAAAGATTTTATTTACTTATTTGAGAGAGAGAGAGTGAGAAAAGGAGAGAGATCACAAGCAGGGGGGAAGGGTGGAGGGAGAAGCAGACTTCCCTCTGAGGGAGCCCAACATGGGGCTCAATCCCAGGACCCTGGGATCCTGACCTTAGCCAAAGGCAGACACTTAACTGACTGAGCCACCTAGGTGCCCTTGAAGTTCGTTTCTTTAGACCTAAGCTGGTCAGATTTCCCCAGAGAAGATGCTTCTAATATACTGCCTGGAGGTGAAGACCAAGTCATCTGTGTTGGAGAACCGGGTTAGGGGAGAGACCAAGGGGAGCTGGCATGCAGTGTGCAATTCCTTAGTCTCAGCATCAATGCTATATTTTGGTTTGCCAGAGGAGAGATCCTCTGTTTTACTCTTTAAAGAGAAAAACCTTTAGTCTTTTGCCAGGGCTGGAGAGGGCAGTCACCTGGCCACTTAGACTCAGGGAGGAAATCTGGACATCTTAAATTTTCAACCAGTTCTTCATAAGGTGCCTTTTGCAACCAACTCCTGAGCCTTTTGGAGACTCAGTAGTATACATGAGGTTTATTCTCAGCTTTCTCCCCTGCTGCCTTTGGATGCACCCTTCCCTGGTCTGCTAAATATTTACTACTCTTTTATTCTCCCTCTTCCAAAAGTTTAGTGCTGTTGTCCCCTGTACCTTTTTTCTTGCCTTTGTGGGTTTATGCCCCTTTGGAACAACTATATACATGTCAGATCTTCATTCTCTGTCCTTTGAGTCCGTGATGTCATCTCTCATCATTGTCATGCCTTTCTCATTTCCTCTACTTTGTAAAGTTTGCCCTTCCTACCATTTAGCTTTTTATTGCACCTAATGTAGCTTTAGATTCTGCATTTTAGTTTCCTTACAAACGCCCCTTACCTCATCTACCTTCCTTTGATTCTTCCCTACCTGACTCCCGGTTCCCCCTTTTCATCTTCATTTGTATCTCATCTATCACCTCTTTTGTGTGTGTCCGTCCACTTTTTTGAATTTTTATTGCAAATATAAAGTAGATGCTTTTTAAAGAAATTGCTTTTAGTAAATCTTGTCCAAAAGATAGCCTTCTTCAACATCTTGAGCGCTGAGTTTTGCTTTTTTATGCTGCAGAATCTTTTCATAAGCCTGTTAGAGTTTTTTTTCCCTGTTTAATTATCCTAGATAAGCAGTGTTGTTATGAGTCTTAATATTTTTCTGAGTCACTTAAGGAATGTCAATGGGTTGTTGGGTGAAGCTAATGGACATCTAGCCAGATGCCTTCTTAAATTGGGACTCAGCCTTTTCACTTTAGAAATTTGTTGTGTTGACTGAAATGGGCACATTAAAGAATTGAACTAGGATGTACTTGTTATAAGTTGATGTAAAATGTAAACTGAGGCTCCTGAAATGGTCAGAGAGAGCAGTATGAATGTCCCTGGCCAATCCTTAGTGAGGCATGTATTCTTGAGATCTTTTTGCCATCAGTCCATATCCTCTCAGTTGGATTTTGAAGGTGTATGCTGTATGTCTAGGAAACAACAAGGAAGCTACCCCTCATCCACATAAGTGTTAAATCTAGGACTCTGGGTCTAAATACTTTAGCACTGTTTGCCCGAACAAACACTCATTGAATACCCACAATAAGGATATACTCCTAGAAGTCTTATTCTGACTGCTTAGAATTGTGATACTCAAAGTATGGTCTGTAGACTAGTGCCAGTCCTTCAACTCTTCCTTACGGGTCCACTATGAGATAAGGACATACACTGAGAATAAACATTTATAATATTATAAGTTCCATATAATTTATAGTACAATTGAAACACTTTGGAGATGACAGGGGGATATGATTCTGCACCCTTAAATCTAGTATTCTAGTATTTCCCCCTACCGCTGGTTCTCTGACACCAGCTGGGTATCCTACAATTTTCCTCAATTCTGATACTACCTGCCTGGAGATAGTGTCAGGTCCCGCAGGTTAAGGGCTCAGTCCTCCAAAACCGCCCACCCCCTCAGATGCTAATTGCAAGCCCAGGTTGTTCCCTGGGCTTCTGACTGACTGGTTATAAATCGGAGGTTACAATGACCCCGTCCTTGGGTTCCATTAATATGCTAGATGGGTTCACAGAACTCAGAGAAACATTTTACTTACGAGATCACCAGTTTATTATCGAGGGATATAACCGAGGAACAGCCAGATGGAAGAGATATATAGGGCAAGGTACTTGGGAAGGGGCACGGAGCTTCCATGCTCTCTCCCAGCCGCTCTCATGGCATCTTCACGTGTTTGCCGATATAGAAGCTCTCTGAACCCCCTCCTTTTGGGTTTTTATGGAGGCTTCATTACGTAGGCATGGTTGATGAAATCATTGACCACTGGGAATTATTCAACCTTTAGCCCTGATCCATCCCAGGAGGTAGGGGGAGGAGAATACTGAAAGTCCCAACCCTTCAATCACAGACAGAGAGAGGGAAGGGAGGGATCGAGGGGGAGAGAGAGGGAGAGAGAGAGAGAGAATCTTAAGCAGGTCCATGGCCAGTGTGGAGCCCCCATGGGGGCTCAATCTCAGGACCCCGAGATCATGACCTGAGCCAAAATCAAGAGTGGACACTTAACTAAGTCACTCAGGCAGCTCACAGGTCCATCACTCTTATCACTTAGGAAATTCCAAGGGTTTTAGGAGCTCTGTGACAGAAGCAGGGAGGAAGACCAAATATATATTTCTTATTATAAATCACAATATCACAGGGAACTATGAATAGTTATGCCAGGAAAATAGACATCAACTGTACCTTCCAGGCAAACTGGAACATGGTTACTTCATCCTTAGAATTTACTAGTGGTAGAGCCCTGTGGACATACCTATCAAATTACCTCTTAAGCCTCTCTTTTCCTGAGTGTAATATACCCTAATTCCCGAATCCCAAGCTCCACACACTGATAATATAGCTCCGCAATTACACTTGAACCCCTTGTGCCTACCACTTCCTAAGCCATTCCTGGAAATTGACATAGTTAGATGCTGTGTCTTGACCACTTGGCCTAAGCAGAGACTTTATCCAGTGACTGTCTTTCCCCAGAAGGGTATCTTTGAGGGCCAGGCTCCAGTACTCAGCCATACCTCAATGAGGAGTCTTAAAATATCATTCATGGTCATGACCTTTGAACAAACTATTGAATGCTGCATTGACCTCAATTCAAGTGCCTCTCAGCAAATATTTTCCAAGTAGTTCCTTTTGCCAGTGGACTTGATTTAATAAGAAGGCAGAGATTAGAGCACATTGAAATCTACAGTCTTTTAGTTAGGCCTCTGAGAAATATCATACATTACTTGGGAATTATTACAGTGGTCTTCAAATGTTTTCACTGACATAATCACTAAGTTCATTTTTTTAACCTTGTATTCCTTCATACATTTTTTTAAAACTGATTTTTTTTATTTTTTAAAAGTAATCTCTATATCCAACACGGGGCTCAAACTCACCACCCCGAGATCAAGAGTCACATGCTCTACAGACTGAGCTAGCCAGGTGCCCCTCCTTCATACATTTTAAAGTTGACATATAAAAATTTTCATCATAAGTTTAAATAATTACAAAGGATATTATTTATGGCACCTTAAAAATACTGTCATTTAAAATAAAACTGTTCAGGGGTGCCTGGGTTGCTCAGTCGGTTAAGCGTCTGCCTTCAGCTCAGGTCATGATCCCAGGGTCCCAGGATCGAACCCCGCATTGGGCTCCCTGTTCAGCGGGAAGCCTGCTTCTCCTTTACCCACTCTCCCTGCTTGGGTTCTCTCTCAAAATTTACTTTTAACAATTTATCAACTTTAAGTTAATTGAACCTCTTAAATTCGAGTAAAAGCAGAAAAATGAAAACTACCACTTGCAGAAATTTGTTACCCAGGTACTGAAGCCATCTTCTTCCTCTATTTCTGGGAAGTATATAAAAAAGGTTTTACCAAGATTTACACAGGACTGCTGTTCTTTCCCTTAGAGGTATCTCGTTTAACCCAATATTCTCAAAAAGGGTTAAGAAAATAGAAGTAATGTTAATTTCAAAGCACCCTTGCCAATATAACATTTCTTAATAAAATGCTATTTTTATAAGGTGATTTAAATATATTTTCATCTGGCACCTGGGTGGCTCAGTCAGTTAAGTGTCTGCCTTCGGCTCAGGTCATGATCCCAGAGTCCCGGGATCAAGCCCCACGTCAGGCTCCCTGCTCAGTGGGGAGTCTGCTTCTCCCTCTCCCTCTGCCCCTCCCCCCTACTCTTGCGCTGTCTCTGTCTCTCTCTCACTTACTCGCTTGCTCTCAAATAAATAAATAAAATCTTTAAAAATAAGTAAATATATATATATATTTTGTCAAAACTGTGGAGATAGATTTTACTCATTTAACTTATGAAAATGTCACATAATCTGATTTATTTAATAAAGTCAGTCCTCTTTGTCAAACCACCAGGTAAATCAAACTTACTTTGTGAGAAAAGTCTAGTTTCTTTCTTCCCCCAACTTTATTTTCAATACAAATACGTGGTTAAATGTTTCAAGAAAGATTATAAAACGTTGAGAAGTAAATTACATATATTATCTAACAACATTACTACAAGCAATCATGATTAAAATAATATAGATCTAGGATGCCTAAGTGGCTCAGTCGGTTAAGCATCCAACTCTTGATTTAGGCCCAGGTCATAATCTCGGTGTTGTGAGAATGAGCCCCACATGAGGCTCCGTGCTGGGTGTGGAGTCTGTTTTTCTCTCTCTCCCTCTCTCTCTGTCTCTCCCGCCTTTCTCTCCCTGTCCAAAATAATAATAACAATATAGATCTACTATAACTGGCTTTTACATTTTATGTTATAAAACAAGATGAAAAGAATATGTTATTTCTTTGTTACTATTTTGAAATAATGACCTAAAATGTATAGCTAAAGTTATGAGTAAATCATTTATTTTTTTAAAAGTTTTATTTATTTTATGAGAGAGAGAGAGAGAGAGCACAAGCAGGGGGAGAGGCAGAGGGAGAAGCAGGCTCCCTGCTCAGGGAGCCCGATGTGGGGCTCGATACCAGGACCCTGAGATCATGACCTGAGCCAAAGGCAGACGCTTAACCGACTGAGCCACCCAGGCACCCCAGTAAGTCATTTATTAAGCAAGGAGTATGATAAAAGGTACTGCATACTTTTTAAAAATGTGTGGAATGTATGAAATACAAGCATTGGCTTTTTAGAATCAGAATCATGTATAAAAGTCAGAAATAGCCCTGTTGACTCTTAGATATCATGTTCAAACTTTCGTTGTATATTTAATAAAAGAGAAAGGTACAAATTAAAAACTAATTGGCCTGGCAGCTAGCGTATACTTTATTTATTTATTTTATTTTATTTATTTATTTTTTTTAAGACATTGGCATCATTCTTCAACATGACTACAGGATTTTTTTTTTAAGATTTTATTTATTTGACAGAGAGATAGAGCACACAAGCAGGGGTAACAGTAGAGGGAGAGGGAGAGACAGGATCTCTGCTGAGCAGGGAGCCCAGCTCGGGCTCAATCCCAGGACTCTGGGATCATGACCTGAGCCAAAGGCAGATACTTAACCACTGAGCCACCCTAGCATATACTTTAATTTTCTGTTTTTAATAAGAAATAGAAAATATTAAGCCTTTAATTGGATGAAATAAATATTTCATTTTATTATTTATAAAGTAGATTTTAGTTTATGGAATCACACTGAATTTTTTAAAAATCAAGTAAGTGAAGGGGGGGATATTGGAGGAGGGGGAGATGAACCATGGGAGACTATGGACTCTGAGAAACAAACTGAGGGTTCTAGAAGGGAGGGGGGTGGGGGGATGGGTTAGCCTGGTGATGGGTATTAAAGAGGGCACGTTCTGCATGGAGCACTGGGTGTTATACGCAAACAATGAATCATGGAACACTACATCAAAAAATAAAAATAAAAAATAAAAATAAATAAAAATCAAGTAAGCTTTTTCATCAAAAGTCATATAGTAGTAGTCCCAGAAAACATTCAACTTACATTTAAAAAAATCAATGTCACAAGCTTGTCCTGCTTATTCAGTATGAAGATGCCTTTCTTTCCAGCTAATGATGTGTCCTAAGGATGAGTATTGAGAGTAGCCTAGGGGCGCCTGGGTGGCTCAGTCGTTAAGCGTCTGCCTTTGCCTCAGGTCATGATCCCAGGGTCCTGGGATCGAGCCCCCCATCAGGCCCTACTTTGCGGGAAGCCGGCTTCCCTCTCCCACTCCCCCTGCTTGTGTTCCCTCTCTCACTGCGTCTCTCTCTGTCAAATAAATAAAATCTTTAAAAAAAAAGAGAGAATGGTTTTGGTGACTTGATTAGTAATTAAAAGATGCTTCTCAGAAACCAGTATTTCCCATCATCCTTTTGTTCGGCTGTCTGGAGGGTTTTGCACAGGGAAGTAAATGGTGACAGGTATGTCTTCCTTTTTGTAAAGTGAGTGAGGGCAGTTTTGAAAGGGATGGTGGGAGAGGGTCAACACACACCTTTATCACAGGTCAATTTTAGGATATAATTCGTATGAAAATGGAAACATCTTGAGTTAATCCCCCTAACATTATATGCCCATGACCCCCTTAGCTTACAATGTATGCATTCTCCCCCAACTTTCCCACACAGTTAATGTGCTCCCAAGACATTTTTCAAAAAATTTAGCAAGTAATAGGGGTGGTGGTTCTGGAAACATGGAGCATCTCCCATTATAAATACTTAGAATTGCTGGATAAAATATAGGAAAAAATCTTTATATATACAGCTGAGCTTGCAAGAAAGAAGGAGAAATCTGAAGATAACAGAAAGGAAGCAGGGGCTGAAATCTGAGGGAGAAGGTTCTAGCTACCATTGCAATTTCTGGGGGTATGTAGGGGTGGAGGGAGTTGCCATAAGCTAGGGACTTAGATTTTAAGGCATATTCAAGAATATGGTCTTAGACTTGCTCCAGATAGGAACTTGGAACAGAAATCTCTATGAGAAGCTAGAACTCTCAAAGGGTGGCACCCTCACTGAAAAGGTAGTGAAAAAAAAAAAATCTCACCAACATGGGGAGATGACCAGAAAATATATATTTCTTTGCCCATACACTGGGTAAGAAAAAATTTTTCCACTGAAACATTGAAAACCCGGGCCTGCATTGGTTTTGGCTTTGACTTAACACTACCCTTGTAGTCAGGAATCCCTAAATCAAGAAATTAACATAAAAATTGATCCCAGTGAAAAACCCTGAGGCACTTATAGGAACAAATGTAAAACCATTCTGGAAGGATGCTCCTTCACGTCAGGTCACCCAGGCAAAAAACAGTTTTATAATAAAAAAGCATAAAACACAAAAAGAAATAAACCATGAGCTTAGTCAGGAGACACAAAAGGATTAGAGCCCTCAAATCTTGAAATATTAGATGACAATCCAGAAGACAATATAAAATGAATATGCTTATAATATTTAGACATAAGAGATCAAAACCCTGTAAGATTAAGGGAAAGACCTTATGAAGAAACAACAGATGGATGTGGGGAACCACCAAAGAGAAAATTTAGAAATGGAAGACATAATCCTAGAAAATTAAAACAAATGGTTAAACAGCAGATTAGATACAACTGAAGAGAAAGTACTAATTAACTAGAAGCTAAATCTGAGAATCTTACACAGAAGGCAGCAAAAAAAGAAATAAAAAATATGAATGAAAAGTTGAGACATGGAGAAATGGAGCATACTAATTTTTTTTTGAGATTTTATTTATTTATTTGACAGAGAGAGAGAGCACAAGCAGGGGGAGTAGCAGGGAGAGGGAGAAGCAGGCTCACCGCTGAGCAAGGAGCCCAATGTGGGGCTTAGTCCCAGGACCCTGGGATCATGACCTGAGCTGAAGACAAATGCTTAGCTGACTGAACCACTCAGGCGCCTAAACATACTTATTTTTTATTTATTTATTTTTATTTAAATTCAATTAATTACCATATAGTGTATTGTTAGTTTCAGAGGTAGAGTTCAGTGATTCATCAGTCTTATGTAACACCCAGTGCTCATTACATCCTGTGCCCTCCTTAATGTCCATCACCCAGTTACCCCATCCACCCACCCCCTTGTCCCCCAGCAACCCTGTTTGTTTCCTATGATTAAGAGTCTCTTATGGTTTATCTCCCTCTCTGGTTTCATCTTGTTTTATTTTTCCCTCCCTTCCCTTATGATCCTCTGTTTTGTTTCTTAAATTCCACATATGAGTGAGATCATAGGATAATTGTCTTTCTTTGACTTATTTCGCTTAGCATAGATACCCTCTAGTTCCATCCACATCATTGCAAATGGCAAGATTTCATTTTTTTTGATGGCTGAGTAGTATTGCATTGTATATACCACATCTTCTTTATCTATTCATCTGTCGATGAACATCTGGGCTCTTTCCATAGTTTGGCTATTGCGGATATTGCTACTATAAACATTGGGATGCAGGTGCCCCTTCGGATCACTACATTTGTATCTTTGGGGTAAATACCCAGTAATGCAATTGCTGGGTTGTAGGGTAGCTCTATTTACAACTTTATGAGGAACCGCCATACTGTTTTCCACAGTGGCTGTACCAGCTTGCATTCCCACCAACAGTGTAGGAGGGTTCCCCTTTCTCAGCATCCTCGCCAACATCTGTCCTTAACTGACTTGTTAATTTTAGCCATTCTGACTAGTGTGAGGTGGTATCTCATTGAGGTTTTTGTTTGTATTTCCCTGATGGCGAGTGACATTGAGCATTTTTTCACGTGTCTGTTGGCCATTTGGATGTCTTCTTTGGAGAAATGCCTGTTCATGTCTTCTGCCCATTTCTTGATTGGATTGTTTGTTCTTTGGCTGTTGAGTTTGATAAGTTCTTTACAGATTTTGGATACTAGCCCTTTATCTGATATGTCATTTGCAAATATCTTCTCCCATTCTGTTGGTTGTCTTTTGGTTTTGTCGACTGTTTCCTTTGCTGTGCAAAAGCTTTTTATTTTGATGAAGTCCCAATAGTTCATTTTTGCCCTTGCTTCCCTTGCCTTTGGCGATGTTTCTAGGAAGAAGTTGCTGCGGCTGAGGTTGAAGAGGCTGCTGCCTGTGTTCTCCTCTAGGATTTTGGTGGGTTCCTGCTCACATTCAGGTCTTTTGTCCATTTTGAGTCTGTTTTTGTGTATGGTGTAAGGAAATGGTCCAATTTCATTCTTCTGCATGTGGCTGTCCAATTTTGCCAACACCATTTGGTGAAAAGACTGTCTTTTTTTTCTATTGGACATTCTTTCCTGCTTTATCAAAGATTAGTTGACCATAGAGTTGAGGGTCCATTGCTGGGTTCTCTATTCTGTTCCAAGGACAGCCTAATTTTAAAATATGCATATGGGGGGTGGGGCGCACCTGGGTGGCTCAGTCAGTTAAGCATCTGCCTTCAGCTCAGGTCAAGATCCCAGGGTCCTGGGATTGAGCCCCGCGTCAGGCTACCTGCTCAGCAGGGAGCGTGCTTCTCCCTCTCCCTCTGCCTGCTGCTCTGCCTACTTGTGCTCTCTATCTCTCTGTCAAATAAATAAAATCTTTAAAAAAAAGAAGTTTAGGGGCACCTGGGTGGCTCAGTCGTAAAGCGTCTGCCTTCGGCTCAGGTCATGATCCCAGGGTCCTGGGATCGAGCCCCACATCGGGCTCCCTGCTCGGCGGGAAGCCTGCTTCTCCATCTCCCACTCCCCCTGCTTGTGTTCCCTCTCTCCCTGTGTCTCTGTCAAATAAATAAATAAAATCTTAAAAAAAAAAAAGTTTAAAAAAATGTGCATATGTGGGCACCTGGGAGGCTCAGTCGGTTGGATGTCTGACTCTTGATTTCGGCTCAGGTCATGATCTCGGGGTGGTGGGATCAAGCCCCGTGTCGGGCTCTGCACTGAAAGTGGAGCCTGCTTAAGACTCTCTCTCTCCCTCTCTCTTTGCCCCTTCCCCCAGTGCTCTGTCTCTCTCTCTCTCTCTAAGATAAATAAATAAATCTTAAAAAATAAAAAAATAAAATGTGCATAAGATCTGAATTTTCACTTCTTCCAAGAAGATACACAAATGACTAATAAATACATAAAAGATGTTAACATCATTAGTTATTAGGGAAATGCAAATAAAACCACAAAGAGATACCACTTCACACCTATTAGAATGGCTGTAATAAATGAGACAAACAATAACAAGTGTTGGCAAAGACATGGAGGAATTAGAACCCTCATCCACTGCTGGTAGGAATGTAAAATGTGCAGCCAGTGAAAAACAGTCTGGCAGTTACTCAAAACATTAAACATAGATTACCATATAACAGCAGTTCCACTCCTACTTATATATTCAAGAGAAATAAAAGCAAAATATATACATCTATACACAAAAATATACATGAATGTTCATAAAAGCATTATTCTATATTATACCATATATAACATATAATAATAGCATATATAATATATATCACCATATATATTATAGTACATAACAACACGTAACTATGTAATATATACTATATGTAGTATATTAGTATATATTATATAAGTTAGTATGTAATATATTAGTATATTATACTAGCCAAAAAGTGGAAACAACTCAATGTCCATTACCTGATGAATGAATAAGTAAAATAGAGTATAATCCATACAATGGAATATTACTCAGCCATAAAAAGGAATGAAGTGGGACGCCTGGGTGGCTCAGTCCATTGAGCGTCTGCCTTCAGCTCAGATCATGATCCTGGGGTCCTGGGATCGAGTCCCACATCGGATTCCTTGCTCGGTGGGGAGCCGGCTTCTCCCTCTCCCTCTGCTGCTCCCCCTGCTTGTGCTCTCTCTCTCTCTCAGATAAATAAATAAATAAATAAATAAATAAATAAATAAATAAATAATTTTAAAAATGCTATATAATATATTTAACAATAAAATAAAAAGGAATGAAGTATTGACACTGCAACACGGATGAACCTTTAAAGCATTATGCTAATTAAGCGAAGCCAGTCACAAAGGACCACATACTGATTCGATTTATATGAAATATCCAGAATAAGCAAATCTGTAGAGGCAGAAAGTAGATTAGTGGTTTCCTAGGGCTGCAGTAACTGGAGAAGACGATGGGAAGGAAGTGGGGAATGGCTGCTAATAGATACAGGATTTCTTTTTGGAGTGATGAGATGTTCTAAAACTAATTGTGGTAATGGTTGCACAACTCCACAAATATGCTAAAAACCACTGAATTGTACATTTTAAATAGGTGAACTGTGGGCTATGTGAGTACTTCAATAAAGCTGTTGGAAAAAGAAGTCCCATGAAAGTGTTACAAACTAAGATTTAGTCTAATTTAAGAAGTACTCCAGCCTATCCTTAGAAAAAGGGACAGAATATTCTGTGATGCGATGTCTGGAGATGCTGTGGCAAAATTTATATAAACTCTCCTTTTTGTCTCTTGGTTTTCTCCTCTCTACACAGCATATTAGTTTTTCTTTGTTGTATCAGTTATCCATTAATACAATAATCTGATGACAAACCACCTGAAGCCTTATGCTCGCTGCTCACCAGTCTATGGTAGCTGAGCCGTTACCTGATCTTGCATTGATCTTGGCTGGGTTCTCCCACATGTTGGAGGTTGGCTGGCTGTTTTCTGGACAAGGATGGTCTCTGCTTTTCTTCACTTGTCTCTTACATCCCTCAAATGGACAAGCTGGGGCAAGTTCTCGTGCTGGGGCAGAGATTCAAAAGTGAACAAGCTCAGGGCACAAGAGAGCAAGCAGAAATGCACAGGTGCTTTTCAAGCCCCTGCTTGTTCACATCTGTTAACATTCCATTTGCCTAGGTAAGTTACATGGCTGAACCCATAGTCAGAGGGAGAGGGGCCTACAAAGTTACAAGGCAAAGGACATGGAGACAAGGAACCCGTAATTGGGGCCATTGATATAATACATAGTTGTGTTTATAAGTTTTGCTTATCTGTTTAATAAACTCAACATAGTTTATTTCATATTGTGAATTTAATCTTGAAGTAAAGAATTGCTTCTTGAAGTAAAATTTCTTCTATTGTTATGTGTTACTGCAGAAGTATAAGAAACAAAGAAATTATAGCCAAGTAAAATGAGCATAAGGAAATGTGATCATTTCCCCTACCTATAAAGATGGTCTCTCTTGATGTACATTCTCCCAGCGCTCTTCCTCTTTCTCCAGTAAGAGGTATATATTCATTATAAATTTTCTTGAGAAATTAAAATTAAGTATTTAATTTTTTATTAAATATGCACTTTCTCTTTTTTCCCCTTGAGCTCATTTTTGTCAAAGGGCTTATTGCACAAAAGTGTTACCAAACAACATAAAGAATTGTCTATTATCACCATAAAATGAATGGCAAAATCACTATGACAAGAGTGTCCAGTCTACTTTCTGTATACTCCGTTGCAGCACTGTTCAGCTTCTATTTCCTGTGCATTGTCCACATGATCTCACCTCGAATTTCCCACATTTCCCACTGACTGGTGGCCCAGCAGGCCTGGCACTGCTGTATGGTATACCAAGTAATCATCGGAGGCAGCAACATCTAATACCTCTGTCTCCACCGCCCAAGATCACAGAGCTCACTGTCCTTGCCTTATTTGTTCAGGAAGTACCCAGCATGTTGTTCTTGAAAGGGAATTAATAGGTCTCTTGACTCTGGAAAGGGTTGGAAGAAGACATACAGATTATTGCTGATTATATTTCAATTTTAACCATGAGTTACAGTGAGAATTCTGTTTGCTGCATATGTGTCTCACAGGCCAGAGATGGCAGAAGCTGAAACACAAAGTGGCGGTTTACCAAGCTCATTCCAGCTATTGTAATGCAACTATTAATAATGGTATGTGGTTTTAAAAAAATGACAAATCTGAGACAAATGCCAAACTGGATGGCAGCTGGACCACAGTAAGCCTGAAGCATTGTTGCTCTAATGATAAAGCTGTAGAAATTAAGACAATGCAGTGTGGGCACAGGGATAGACAATCAGACCATTGACAGAATCAAGAGACCAGAAACTGACCTATAGATAAATGGACGCCTGGTATATGATAGGTCTGTAAGGAAAGAGTAAATGGTACTGAACATTTTGGTTATCTATATGGGAAAAAATGAATGTGGACCTTTACCTTACACTAATCATAAAAATAAGTTCAGAATGGACTCAAATGTGAAGGGCAAATGTTTAAAATATCTAGAAAAAAATGAGTAGAAGTGCTTTATGACTTTGGGGTGGTAAAGAATTCCTTAAATGAGACACAAAAAATTGATAAATTTAACTACATTAAAATTGGTAACTTCTGTTCATAAAAAGACACCATAAAGAGAGACAAAAAAAGACAAGCTACAAATTCAAGATATCTGCAACTCAAGTAACAGAGGTTTAGGATCCAGAATATGTAAAGAATTCTTATGAGTCAATAAGAAAAAGACAACACAATAATAAAATGAACGAAAAGACATAACAAAACATTTAAAAATATAAATTGTCAATCAGGACACAAAAAGATGATTGACCTCATTCATAATCAGGGGCATGCAACACAAAACCAAAGGAAGATATTTTATCATAGCTGTAAGATTGGCACAAAATTAAAACGTCAGAAACCGCCAAGTGTTGATGAAGATGTAGAGCAGTTAGAACACTCATTCACTGTTGTTGAGACTGACAAATTTAAAAACATTTTGATATTTTCTGCTAAAGATGCACAAACATTACGACTCAGTGATTCAACTCTTATGGTTATATGTCCTAGAGAAACTTTTACACAGCTTACCATAAGACATGTGAAAATGATCTTAAAGTATTGTTTATAATAACAAACAAAAACAGTTGGAAGCAACTTGTTGTTTATAGATTGGAGATAAATTGTGGAATATTCATGAACTGCAGTTACATGGATCAACATGGTTGACTATAAAACATACTACTGAGCAAAAAAAAAAGTCTCCAAGAATTAAATAACAGTTTAATTTCATTTTTATAAATATATACATTTCAAAAACAGCAAAATCAAAAAATATTTTTGTGAATACCTACATGTATAGAAGTAGTCTAAAAGCTTACTTGTGAATGATAACACCACTTTCAGAATAATAGTTACCCATGGGGATAGAAGGAAGGAAATGGATTTAGGAAGAAATTAATAAACTGTTTCAACTGTGTTATTACTTTCTTTTTTCTAAAACAATTATGGGAACGTGCAAAGATTTGATAAAGCTGGTAGTGGACATATGTTGCTTAGTGTGTTATTTTTTTTTCTATGCAATTAGTTGGTATACATAACAAAAATGTTTTCCAAAGACAAACATGCAAAGGAGAAAAGCAGTGCCCTGCTGCTTCCCTCCATGGAACTGACTTCGGCACCACCTCTCTCCTTTGCTCAGCCTAGCACCAAACACGACTGAGCTGGGAGGGCCCTTCCGGGATTCTACCTCCCTACAGACTAAGGCATAAGGGTGGACTGCATCTGGCCTACCTTGATAGTCCTTGCTCTGAATTGTCCCGGAGGGTAGCCAGTGGGGCTTAGGGGCTGGAGGGAAACTGGCTCTCCACCATGCTATTTACACTATGTGCCTGGCACAAAGGAGGTGTCCGAGATGTATTTGTTGAGTCGATGCAAGCCATTGTCAGCACTTCTGTGAGCTGCTAGTAGGACATGAAAATAGCTACATGATGAGGTGGTGTTCACTAGCGTCTGTCGAGGTGCCTACCTCTGCCAGCACTCTAGCTAACATTCTCTGGGAAACCTGGCCCATTTGCAGGAGGCTGACAGCAGGTATTCAGAATTTTTAGGATTTGGGCTTAATTTCAGATAAGCAGGGCAATCTGGGCTCCATGCCAATGAGAAGCAGATTCTGCTGTCTTTTCCTGCCTTTTTAATATTTCCAGCCAAGTTCTTACACCCATCCATCCATATAAAACTTTCTTGTGCAGAAAGTCATCTGAGCAACTGGCAGAGCACCATCTCAGAGTTTTCTATTTTTATCCGTGTGTGTAATCAATGGGAACATAGTGTGACAGAAATGGAGAATTATGAATTGATAAGAACAAACTATTGACACTTGTTTTTTTCCTGGGCAAGCTTACAAAAGAAAATGTACCTCATGTGCAGAAGTATAATGGACATTTTATGGGTCAGCCTTTCTACAAATATACCCAGTGATTTCTGTGTCTATTTTCAGGAAGGAAAAAAATACATATGCTTTCAACATTCAAACCGGTTTGGAAAAAGTTTTCACAAGAGCTTGATTTTTTAGAAACATTAAGATATAAGATACTATCAGCCCTTTCTCCTCTAAATGATTAGCCTGTGAATTCAATATCTGTTTTCTGCCATCCTTTTATAATCAAAACTATTTTTCTCCAACTTGATAACACAGTTGATAATTTTTTTAAATCGCATTTCAAAAAGTGTACCACCCTAAAAATAAACTATTTTTATTTTCCATGGTCTTCCTTTCTAGTCTTTCTCCATACAAAGGAATTCCTTTTACATAGTAGAATCACAGCATATAGATTTGTCTGCTATTTTGTTTAGGTGTATAATGTGACTTCAAAATAAAATGGCACACAAGTCTCATGACTTCATAGTCATGCTGACAATACACTGTCACATATACATTCACATAAGATAGATAAAAATAAGTATATTTTTAAGTATCTGTATGCATTTTATTGTATGTAAATATTACCTCCATTTTTAAAAAACACTGGGATTTTTTTTAAGTTGACTCTTTGAAACTAGCAGTGTTTTCAACCAAGATAGAGCAGAGATTTTTTTAGGGCTTAAAAGTGAATAAAGTTGAGGTATTTAGAATAGTCCGCCATAGGGATAGAAAGTAGAATGGTGGTTACCAGGAGCTGGGAGGAGAGGGGGAATGGGGAGCTATTGTTTAATGGGAGTTTCAGTTTGGGAAGATGAAAAAGTTCTGGAGGTTGATGGTGGTGATCATCATCCAACCGTGTGAACGCACTCAACGCCGCTGAACTTTAAAATGGTTAAAATGGTAAGTTTTATGTTTGCATATTTTACTGCAGTTTTTTAAAAAACGAAACAAAGTTAATTACCAAGTAATAACATCTGCTGCCTCATATTCATTTTGAAAATGTGATAATATGTAAATAATACATTAATGTTCAGATGCATTGAGTTTCAAAATAGTAGGTTCAGAAACAAATGAATAAAGGAATTTCACCTCAAAATTAAAAATTAAACTTAACAGATGTGGTTTGTTATAGATTAATGAGAATTGAAGGAGACTTTGAAATTGTGGGAGGCCCAGAATTGGTAATTAGTTCACTTGTTCAAAATCTTAGTCCGTTCAGGCTACTATAACAAAATGCCAGAGTCTGGGTGCCTTATAAACAACATAAATTTGTATCTCACCGTCCCGGAGGCCAGAAGTCAGAGACCAGGGTGCCAGCATGGTCAAGTGAGAGTTTTCTTCTGGGCTACGAACTTCTCATTGTGTCCTCGCATGGCAGATTCGAGCAGCAGCTCTGAGGGGTCTCATTTATAAGGCACTAAGCCAGGCGCCAGGGTGGCTCAGTGGGTTTAGCATCTGCCTTGGGCTCAGGTCATGATCCCAGAGTCCTGGGATTGAGCCCCACATTGAGCTCCCTGCTCAGTGGGGAGTCTACTTCTCCCTCTGCCCCACTTCCTTCCCCTCCCGGTCCCCCCCCGCCCCTCCCCTTTCCCCTCCCCTTGCTCCTGCTCTCTTTCTCTCTCTCAAAAATAAGTAAATAAATAATCTTTAAAAATATATAAATAAGGCACTAATCCCATTCCCCAGGGCTCCACCCTCATGACCTAATCACCTCCCAAAGACCCCACCTCCAAATACCATCACATTGCAAGTTAGGATTTCAATGTATGAATTTGGGGGGGAACCAAACAGTCTGTAGCAAAGTCTCACACCTACTGAATGACAGAGATGTGAAAATCCAGGCAATTTTTACTAAATGGTAAAAAATGATTAAGATTTTTAATACTGTATGGATTCAGATTTTTAAATGTTATGTTTTATTGTGTTTGAATTCATATTTAAATTCATTAAATATGTATTAGTTTCAGTATTTTTTAAAAAAATTATTCTTCTGGCTATAAGAGAATACATGATCCTTGTAGAAAATTTAGAAAATAAGAAAAGTATATAAAAATTTTAAATCACCCATACTCCCACCTCTGATAGGTACTTGTTAATATTTTGGTGTTTTTTTCTTTTTTCCAGGCTATTTTGTATATGTAGCTGAAATGACTATACATAAAATTTTGTGCCCTCTTTTTCTCACTCAATATTATATGTCTTAGTAACTAGTTATTTAAGTTTCTTTATAAACATAGTTTTAAATGTCTTCAGAGTATTCTAACTTACGGCTGCATCATACTTTGCTTAATCATTCTTTCATTGTTGGACATTTAAGCCATTTACAATTTTTGTTATAAATAATGTGATCTGCTTCTTTATGTGTAAAGGTTTTATCTGCATTTCAAATTATTATTTAGGAGAGAGTTCTAGAAGTAGAATTACTAAGTAAAGATTATTAATATTTTTAAGATACTTGGTTTATGTTGAGCTATAATTTACTTTTAAGCCATTTTAAGTATTATTTGTAAATCATTAGTTGCATATTTTTTTATTGTGAGTTACTGTCCTTACTGGTTTATATGAGCTCTTTATATGTTAGTATGTTAACCCTTTGTCATATTTGCTATAGCTATTTTACAGGTTGTTTCTTATTTTTAAATTTTCTTTATGCTATTTTACATATCTATGTTGTCAAAACTATTGAGTTTTACTTCGTAATTCATCCTTGCTTTTTAAAATGTTTAATTTTATTAATGGCTCAGTAATAATAAAGTTATATCTTATAGGTCTGACACTCACTGTTTCCATACACTATTTCAAGCTTTTGCAGTAGGAACAACCAAACCAGATTCTTGTGCAAATGTGTTACTTTACATAACTTTATATTTTTTACATAACAGTTCTTTTGAAGCTTAAAAAAGTTCCTTCTCAACAACCTATATTTTCATCCATATGGAATTCTCTAAGTATATGGAACAAATAAAATACAGTGGAAAACTAAGGAGTCCTTGAAAAGTCATGCAACATAGCTGTATTTAGTGACACATAAAGATGTTAATGACATTATTGAGGAGGAAGGAACAATATAATGCAGGAAATAAAGAACATGCCACTCATGTAAAATTAAGCATATATATACACAGGAAAATGTCTGGAGAGACTTTACCAAAAATCTGCCAGTGTTTATTTCTAGATCATAAGTCTTCAGGTAATTTTTATTATCTTCTTTGTGCTTTTCTGATTTGTTTCAATATTTCACAATGAACACGAATCATTTTTACTAAAATAACCAATTTATTTTTAAAAGCATGAACAGGGGCACCTGGGTGGCTCAGTCGTTAAGCGTCTGCCTTCGGCTCAGGTCATGATCCCAGCGTCCTGGGATCGAGCCCCGCATCGGGCTCCCTGCTCCGCGGGAAGCCTGCTTCTCTCTCTCCCGCTCCCCCTGCTTGTGTTTCCTCTCTCGCTGTGTCTCTCCCTGTCAAATAAATAAATAAAATCTTTAAAAAAAAAAAAAAAAAAAGCATGAACAAAACTTTTTTCACATACAGAGGGACAATAATATTTGCCTATTTTTTTCCTGGTCTTTAAATATGTAGACACATAAATAACATTTTCCTTAGCATTTGAGCAATTTCCAGAAAGGTATATATATTTCTACACATGGGTCAAATCAATATCAATAAATGCATTTTCCAAGAAACTTGGGACTTCTAAATACTGGATAAAAGTTCTGACTGAAAAGAACTCTTCGGTGAGCTATTCTAATCCGAGACCTTCCTACTGCATAACTCTCTGGATGATGTCATACAACCTCTTCCTGCATCTGGGAATGTTTCCAGTGGCTACACGTGGGAGCTTCCCGTTTTTGTTCTAAGTGAGTGATGTTTACTGGAAATGAAGGTGCACTAGCAAGATCTCAGTTCAGATAGCTTTGTGGGGGCATTAAAGAAGGATTGTGAGATGAATTTGGCCAAAAACTTTTACTTTCTCCCTTGTCATTATCTTGTTTTGATAGGTTGATTTACTTTTGTTTTGAAATTACCTCTTGTGAAAAACCTAGGAGGAATGATGTGGGCTGTCTTCCTCCTCCCCCTCCTCCTCCTTCTCTCCCTACCAAGACTCTCAACTCAAATCTTTCTAACCCACCCCTCCATACAAAACCTGCACCCTCATGTCAAGTATAGAGAGTAGATGGTGGTGGCCAAGAACCCACAGGTAAGATAGCTGGATATTTCTCTTAGATCTGAAAGGGACTTACAACAATAATTAGATGTGAAAAAGAAAAGAAAAGGAGACTTTTCTGCCAAGATTGCAGAGTTGATGAGTGTCAGAACAAAGTGAAAAACCTAGGTTTCACATTCTTAGTTCGGGGCCTCTGGGTTAAAACCCATAAACATTGTTAACATTTTTTGGAACTATGCATAAGGGCAACTTAGAGAGTTCCATGTAGAAGAATGTGGTATAACAAGAGTTGATTATATTAAGAGGTTATTTTATGTTAAAGATCAGCTCCGTAAAATTAAAGAAGAAAAGCACCTAAATATACTGAGTTCTTCCCTATTTGCAGGTCCCCTTAATTGTGATTTTGTGGTATCAGAGCTATCTACAGTTTTTGTGTTTTTTTGTCAAAAAACTTAAAGATGAAAAATTCTCCAGACCCAGTTAATTAAAAATTTCAAGACTAATATACACAATGCTGCACTTTAGGAGATGGGGAGCTTATTGCAAATTCAAACAAGGATGTGATTTCACAACTACTGAAAGGTCATGAATCTCTTACCAAATATCTATCCTACTGTCAAATTACCATTACCTGTGCTGGGATATCCATGGGACACATTTGTAAGTATCAGAAAGACTAAAGCTGCAAATAAGCTCAAGTTATTCCAAAACAACAGTTTTCTGTTATGGCTGTCATTTGGGTCTTCCATTCCTTTTAGGAAAGTTTGAGGAATAACTTCAAGTAAAGGACAGAACCTGCAGCTTGGGGCCCACTGTCAATGGGGGAATATAGAAAAAACAGAGCTCTTCCATTTTCTTTTGTTTCTGACTTTCAGGGCAAGGACATTTCTTCTCCACATGGAATGAGTGCGGTGAAGAGGAATAGAAAAATGGAATGAATCTTGGTAAGGGAAGATGAAAGCCCAAGATGGAGTAATAGAATGTGGAAAAGCCCAGAGCTGCTCTAAGTGAGTTCCAGCCCCCAACTTTGAGAAATAATGTCTTAGGGCCCTGAGAAAAAGTTATTATGGGATCACCAAACAATTGTCAGTGATCTTTTGGGCATCATGGAGAATTCGAGAGCTATCAGAAGACTGGAGACAGTGGAATATTCTAATTTTCAGAAAGAGAAGCCAGAGCCAGAAAAATTGTAGACAGTTGTCTACAACTTCAGTCTCAGGCAAGACTCTAGAAGGGGTTACTAGAGGAACAGTTTCAGGCACTAATGAAGAAGGAATGATTAAGACCCAGAATGAATTCACTAAGGATAAGCCAGGACTGGTTTACATACTTCCTTCCTTGACAAGGTTATGAGCCCTGTAGTTCTGGGAAAGCCCATACCTAGAGAGTATTTTGTCATTGGTTAGATATTTAATGAGCTTTTTCATGATATTCTTTTGAAAAAGAGGGAGAAATATGAATTGTTGGACTCTAGCATACTGAATGAATTAGTAACCAGTTGATTATATACACAAGGTGCTGACTAACGAATTCATACCAAACTACAAGGAAGTATATAATGATGCGTCCTAGGGCTGTGTCCTTCATCTGCCCCTCATAAATGCTTTCATAATAAATATACAGAAGGTGTGCTCATCAAAGTTATAGGTAACCTGAAGTTAGAGGTATGGTGAATATTTGGATGACAGAATGAGAATCAGTGACTTGAATTTACAAGGATGCATTTAAAAGCAATTAATATGAGGTCTTAAGGAACTAATTTTATCAGTAGGAATGGCTTATACTTGCTTTAGCAGTACTAAGAGCTTTAGCCCAATTTGAGTCAGAAATGTAATGTGGTTGCCAAAAAAACCTAAGATTTTAAGCTATAGCCAGTGGTGTGGTGGTAAATGTGAAATAACTGGCTCTCAGGAAGAAAAAAGCACCTTGATTTATAGCACTTGCCAATTTCTGTCATGTAATTACTTCCATCATGGTCAATTTCAAGCTACCAACATGATGTCACCGAACACAGTTTGGAAGAGATTCGCAGTAGCACACAATTATATAGTATTCTCACCACACAGATACAATAAATGTAAATAAGCTCAAGAGAAGAGATAATAGTAATATGTAATAAAATAATTAGGAAGTGATGAGTTTTAAGTATTACCTTTGTTGGTTTTTTCCTTTTGTTTTTCAAAGTTTTTATTTAAATTCAAGTTAGTTAACATATAAGGTAGTATTGGTTTCAGGAATGGAATTTAATGATTCATCACTTACGTATAATACCCAGTGCTCAACACAACAAGCACCCTCCTTAATGCCTATCACCCATTTAGCCCATCCCCCCACCCCCATCCCCTCCAGCAACCCTCAGTTTGTTCTCTGCAGTTAAGAGTCTCTTATGGTTTGCCTCTCTCTCTCGGTTTTTATCTTATTTTATCTTTCCTTCCCTCTCCCTATGTTCAACTGGGGTTTTTTTAACTTTTTTAAAGATTTTATTTATTTATTTGTCAGAGAGAGAGAGAGCCACAAGCAGAGGGAGAAGCAGACTCCCTACTGAGCAGGGAGCCCTATGTGGGACTCGATCCTAGGACTCTGGGATCATGACCTGAGCCAAAGGCAGACGCTTAGCCAAATGAGCCACCCAGGCATCCCTGTTCATCTGTTTTGTTTCTTAAATTTATTACCTTTATTTTTAATAAAATATATGTTATTGTAAGTTTATGTAATTTAACTTTTAATTATGGCTGCATTTAACAATTAGCTCAAAGAATTCTTGAAAATTTAACACTCAGCCCTTGGAACTTTGTGTACCCAGGCTCCAGCCCATAGGAACAAGAAATGCGTAACTGGAACAAGGGAGGCGATAGCCCTGTTGTTCTCTCCAATTGTCAAGCCACACCCAGATCACTTCATTCCAGAACACATAACTTATAAGTCAAAGTGTTCTGAGATCAGGGCAGAGCCGCCAGGATGGCAGGGGACCAAAGTCATGGGTCTGTGGAACAGTGGACAGAATTAGGGCTGGAGCTCAAAGGCCCTGCGTATAGGGTTAGGGTGGGAGGAACAGGTGAATGCTTGTTTTCAAATATTTGAGGGACTGTTGTGTGAGGAAGGTCTAGGCCTAGAATTTATGGGTAAAAGAAAGATATAGGGAGACAGATTTCTGCTCAATATAAGAAAATAAGTAAATAGAGAATAAGGAAATAGATAGATAGATAGATAGATAGATAGATAGATAGATAGATAGATACATAGATAGATGATAGATAGATAAATGAGTGAATGAATAAAATATATAAGAAAGAACTTTGAAAGCTGTCACAGGGGAATGGGTTGAGGGTAACCCTGCAGAAAGTGGGCAACAACCTTTAGGGGCACCATAGAGGTGGTTCAAGCCTTGGAAAAAGGAATGGAGTCTCCCTGAAGTCTATGATTTCCTGATTTTTTTAAAAATCTTATTCATTTATTTGAGAGAGAGAAAGAGCACGAACAGGGGGAGGGACAGAGGGAGAAGCAGGCTCCCCCCTGAGTAGGGAGCCCGATGTGGGGCTCAATCTCAGGACTCCGGGATCATGACCCGAGCCAAAGGCAGCTGATTAACTGACTGAGCCACCCGGATACCCTGATATCCTGATTTTTGATCCATTGCTCTTTCTAGGTACATGCAAAGAGGCATCCCCCACTCCTGGCTCTGCTTGACTCATATTAGAAGGCTGGTACAGGGGTGCCTGGGTGGTTCAGTCAGTTAAGCATCTGGCTCTTGATTTTGGCTCAGGTTGTGATCTCAGGGTCGTGAGATAGAGCCCTGAGTGGGGCTCTGCACTCAGCACAGAGTCTCCTGGAGATTCTCTCTCCCTCTTCCTCTTTCCCCCACCCCCAAATAAATAAATAAATAAAATCTTTTTTTTTTAAAAAGGGTGGTTTACATTTTATATATTTTTTAAGATTTTATTTATTTGGTAGAGGGAGAGAGAGCACAAGCAGGGGGAGTGGCAGGCAGAGGCAGAGGGAGAAGCAGGCTCTCCACTGAGCAGGGAGCCCGACGCAAGACTCAATCTCAGGACCCTGGGATCATGACCTGAGCCGAAGGCAGATGCTTAACCAACTGAGCCACCCAGGCACCCCATATAGTGCACTTTAAAAAGCCTTTTTAGGGCGCCTGGGTGGCTCAGTTGGTTAAGCGACTGCCTTCGGCTCAGGTCATGATCCTGGAGTCCTGGGATCGAGTCCCGCATCGGGCTCCCTGCTCAGCAGGGAGTCTGCTTCTCCCTCTGACCCTCCTCCCTCTCATGCTCTCTGTCTCTCATTCTCTCTCTCGCAAATAAATAAAATCTTAAAAATAAATAAATAAATAAATAAATAAATAAATAAATAAAAAGCCTTTTTATTAAGGAAAATCAAATATTAAAAAGTAGAAAGAATAATATCATGAATACATCACTATGTTTCTACAATTATCAATTTGTGTCTGTCAAATAAATAAATAAAATCTTTTAAAAAAATATATATATATATAATTATGTAAAATATTTACAAGTGTCTAAAGTCAAATCTACAATCCCAGCTGCATTCAGAGGAGTGTGTCTTCTACCCCAGGCCTCTCCACCTGTTCCTCCTCTCCCACATAGATGATCTTTTTTATTTTTATTTTTTTAAAGATTTTATATATGCATTTGACAGAGAGAGAGATAGAGTGAGCACAAGTCCGGGGAGTGGCAGGCAGAGGGAGAAATAGGCTCCCCGCTGAGCAGGAACCCGATGCAGGACTCGATCCCGGGACTCCAGGATCATGACTTGAGTGAAAGGCAGATGCTTAACCGACTGAGCCACCCAGGCATCCCTGATAATCTTTTTTAAAAACCAAGTTTTATGGTTTATTCTTTCACTTAAAAAAAATAAGCAAATGCTTTCATAGATTGAATACTCCCTCCTTAGATAAAACAGGAGCCCTCTCTAGATACTTTTTTCTACCTTGCTTTGTTTTCACTAACTGTGTATTCCCAGGATTGCTCCCTATAGTCCTCCTTTGTTTTTACAGCTGTGTAGTACTCCAGTGTGGGAATCGAGCACAGGGTTTGTTACTTGAATGTTAGATACATTTAATCGAAATAAAAATTTAAAGCATTGTAACACGGAGCATGGTCTGCTGAGATAAAATTCAGGCACCCCTTGAAATTTGCCCTCAATTTCTCTCTCCCACCTGTTTAGAAGCCCTGCGCTGTTTGTCCAGTTCCAATACCCTTTTCCTTGGGACACTCTAGCCTGAGCAAATGTCCTATATTTTTCAAACAATTCTCTCAGGCATCTAAATTAAGCCTTTTTTTTTTCAGTCCATCCCCTTAAAACCCTGCTCTTTTTGAGGTGGCAATGCATGCTGAGGAGTTCATTTAAAAATAACTCCTGCAAAAGCTTTACCCACCTAATGAGTCACCTCTCCTGGGTAACATGAGGCCTTGACTTCAGATGCGCATATATCAGGACATCACTGGTTGCTTTATTAAGCACCATGTTTTAGTTGATAGTGCTTTAGTATTGCTTATAAAACAAACAAAGCAACTCACAATTATCCTGGATCTTGTTGGGCACAAACATCCCAGAGTAACAGATAATAACAATAATGGTAAATCGTATGTACCTATGAATGTTGGGGATGGAGGATGTGGCAGCAGTTTTTCTTGCCTTTTAATATGGCAAGGTTTTTTTTTGTTTTTGTTTGTTTGCTTGTTTGCCTTATGTGGGTAACAGAAATACAAATTTTTACAAATACTCTGCCCAGGAGACCTACCACTTCCTGGGATAGTCTTTGCACTGAAAAACAGATGACCCACCACAAGATAAAGATGAGAGTTTATTCTGGAGACAGAAGAGAAAAGGGAACCAGAATAAAAAGTATAGGCTCAAACTTAAAATATGAGAAACCTCAGTAATTTTACACACACACACACACGCACATGCACACACACACGCACACAACTATAAGCTATTTCATCAGAACCAGCCACCAGTCCCTGGAAGCTGCCACTGAGATCCAGAGAGCTGTAGAGTACAACCTGGAAAGGCCTGGTGTGGAGGGTCTGGAGTAACCCTCCTGAGCTGTCCAGACCTCACACAAGAAGGACAGAAGTGAGCAGAATGGGAACAGAGAGTAGGGCCAGAGCTGCTTGGCCGCTGTGCCTGGCTTCTCCGCATCTGTACACCTTGAAGAGAAATGGGATTAGTTACTATCTAGTAACTTATTTTTCTTAAGAAAAGCCCAGACTCTTATCTCAGATGGAACCACTATAAGAGATTTGATATATAGAACTCTGAATTTAAAAATATAAATTTGCGGGAAACCTGGGTGGCTCAGTCCGTTAAGCATCTGCCTTCAGCTCAGGTCATGGTCCCAGGGTCCTGGGATTGAGTCCTGCATCGGGCTCCCTGCTCAGCGGGGAGGCTGCTTCTCCCTCTGCCTGCCACTCCCCCTGCTTGTGCTCTCACTCTCTCTCTCTCTGACAAATAAATAAATAAAATCTTTTAAAAAATAAATAAAAATATAAATTTGGGCATGATAATTTGCATTATGCAATTTACTACAACGTTTATAAAGTCAAGGAATTTAGATCTAGAAATGTCTCAGAAAAATTTAGTGCTTTAGGCCTCTAAGCATTTATACATTCTGTGCCCTTAGCTTAGAATTCCCTTTCCCCATATCTTCTCATCCTAATAAACTGCTCATTCTTTGAGACCCAACTCAGTGTTACTTCCTCTCTGTACTCCCATAACACTTAGTATATATCTCTTATAACAGTATCATATTGTATTGCAATTATTTGTCTATTGCTTGTTTCTACTAGGAGTTCTTTTGGAGGAGGAGCCTGTTCTTTACACCTTAGTGCTTGGCCAAGTGCCTGGCATAAAAAATACTGAATATTTATTAAGTGATCATAGAAGCCAACTTAGGACCAAATAATCCTCCAAGTATAAGAAGCTGAGACCCCAAAATTTTCTTCAAATTCAGTAATGCAATAAGTGTCTGCTGAGTATCTACCATGTGCCGAGTTGTATAAGGCTAAATGTCTTTAGTGAATTTAAATGTGATTCAAAGTATGCTTAATTTCTGTTTGTCCACAGATCAAAAGATAAATGCTAGAACTTTATAAGTCCTCAGAGAAAGATTAAATTATATTCAGAATTGGTTTACATCAATGTATTATATTCTAAGTTAGCATCACCCAAGAACAGTGTCTGCAGAAAGCTACCTTAATTGTGTGTGTGTGTGTGTGTGTGTGTGTGTGTGTGTTTGAGAGAGAGAGAGAGAGAGGGATGGGGGGCAGGTTGAATGTCCAAATTAATTTAGGAAACACTGGGTTAAATAAGTAGTTTCTTCCCTAAACTTTCAACATACTTAATAGTGATTAGTTACATCTAATTTGTAGTGTTTCACAAATTCATTTGCCTAGGAAACCCCCCCTCTTTGTTGTTGTGCTTATTAATATACTCCAGAAATGGTGTTCTGAGAAGCACAGAGTTGGTAAATGGACCTGTTCTTTGAAAAGTGCTCACCCATGTTTAGTGAGGACTTCAAAGGAAAATAGGAGCCAGAGTCAAAGGGCTGACGATAAAGCTCTGGGGTAGAGGGCAGAACATAGCTGGAGGAGAAGGAAAGCTTCGGAGGAGAGGCAGTGGCGGGAGACTGGGGAGGTAACTGGTCCTATCTAGGGCCTGCAAGAGAGCCACAAGCAGACATCAGAGAAGCTGTTTTCTTGCTAAGCTCTGTGAAGTGTTTGGGGCACAAGCAGATGGACTCCAGGGCAAGATTTAAGATGGATCACAAAGAGAGCTGAGAGCACTCCTGCAGGGACATGCAGCATGATGTCAGCCCTCTGGCGACTCCAGAGGACACGGGCACCCTGCCTGTAGCTCACCACGAGCTGCCACACATCGCAGCCACGGTGTCTATCTGTGGGGACAGGAGAGGAAGGAAATGCAGGGGCACAAAGCAGGTGACCAGGTGATTTCATCAAATCTGTGAAACCCCCAACCCAGGGAGCTACTAGACAGAATTCGGGTTGGTTTTAAGAAGGGGTTGTAGCAACAGGGAGCAAAAGTAGATGGAAGCAGAGCCAGGGAACAGGATTGGCTCCCTAATTTGCAAGGCCCAGGGCAAAATGAAAATGTGGGCCCCTTGTTTTTACATTAAGAATTTCATGAAAGAAGATGTGGTATATATATACAATGGAATAATACTCAGCCATCAAAAAGAAAGAAATCTTGCCATTTGCAATGACATGGATGGAACTAGAGGCTATGATGCTAAGCAAAATAGGTCAGTCAGAGAAAGACAAATACCATATGATTTCACTTGAATGTGGAATTTAAGAAACAAAACAGATGAACATCGGGGAAGGAAAGGAAAAATAAAATAAGATGAACGTTGAGAGGGAGGCAAGCCATAAGAGACACTGAACTCTAAGAAACAAACAGGGTTGCTGGAGGGGAGGTGGGTGGGGGGATGGGGTAACTGGGTGATGGGCATTAAGGAGGGCACTTGATGGAAGGAGAACTGGGTGTTATATGCAACTGATGAATTACTAAATTCTACCTCTGAAACTAATTAAAAAAAAAAAAAAAAGGATTTCATGACATGACAGCCACAGCAGGGAGTTATAAGCATAGGGCCTGAGTATGGAGGCTATGCAACTGCATAGGCTGCCCGACCACAAATCTGACCCTGCCAGAGAGTTATCACTGGTCCTGTGACCCCCATTTGAATCCTCTGGCTAATGTAGCCTGGAGACACCAGGTTACACATGTGTCCTATAGAAGGTGGGTTTCCTTCTCTTAAGATACTTGATTATCATGGAAACCCTATTTACCAGCCATACTGGGTAAGCTTAACTTTGCGGCAAGATAAATCTATGTACACATTAAATTTCAGGAACATATTTAATGCAAAAATCCACGCACATCCAAGATATTCCCATATATAATTCTCACATCACAAACAATATCCTTTTTTCTCATGCCAAGAATAAAAACAGCCTTGCAGCTGCATAGCAGAAATGTATGACCTTTGACTTTGTCCTGGGGTTAAATACCAGTATTTAGTTGGTGCTGAGGCAGCACTCAGCACCATGCTGAGTTCTCTCAAAATGAAAAACAAACTCAGGTGGAAAATCTGGGCAAGCAATGTCATTTGCTATTTTTGGAGGTGGGGGAGAGAAGAAAGTTGTGGAAAGTGTAAACAGCACAGAGCAGCACCATGAGTGTGAAATAAAATAACACCCGAGTGCTCTCCCTGTTGATTGGATGGAAGCCACGAAGTTAAGAAGAAACCATCCCAGGAGAGCTGGCATCCTCTTGTGAGTGGCCACTGGCCTCTCAGACAATGGAATGAAAGCATGACTCACCTCACCCTGTTAGATTAATCTCCAGCTAACCAGCAATCCTATCTCTGAGAGCATTCAAAGTGTCCCCCAGGGAAACAGTGAATACAAGGGGGCTTGAGGACCAGACACTTTCCCCCCCCCCCCCCCCCCCCCCCCCCCCGCCAGGAGCCACTTCACACTGAATGTTTTGGAGCTGAAGAGCTACCCTTCACCTCCCCCATCCATCTCCTTCACAGCTGCCTTCCACCTGCCTCTCCCCACTGTTGCTCCACAGAGAGCCCTGGTTCGCTAAGAGGACAGGCTCGAGTGGAGTAAGCCATGAGGTGCAGTTAGTGGGAGAGGAGAAGGAGTACCAGAGGGCCTGGGAGCTGGGGTGTCACCTGTAGAGAGGATGGATCCTAGGGACAAACTGAGATCAGGTAGGGCAGGACAGGACTGGGCAATGGGCAAGCATGACTATTTATTGCCCATCATACAGATGGTCCCAGACTTATGATGGTTCATGACCAATTTTTTTTTATTTAATTTATTTATTTGAGAGAGAGAACGCCTGAGTAGAGGGGAGGGGCAGAGGGAGAGGGAGAAGCAGACTCCCCGCTGAGCAGGAAGCTGGATGTGGGACTCGACCTCAAGACCCTGAGATCATGACCCGAGCTGAAGGCAGAGGCGTAACCGACAGAGCCACCCAGGTGCCCCTCAAGGAACGATATTTTTATTTTTCAATTTTACCATGGTGCAAAAGTAGTACATAGTCAGTAGAAACCCTACTGAATTTCGAATTTGGATCTTTTCCTGGACTGGTGATAGGCAGTAAGGTCTTCTCTCAGGACACTGGGCCGTAGCAGCAAGACACAGCTCCCAATCAGCTACACAATCACAAGGGTCAACAACCCACACACTTGCCACCATTCTGTACCCACACAACCATCCTGTGTTTCACTTTCAGTACAGTATTCAATAAATTTCATGAGATATTCAATACTTTAAATAGGCTTTGTGTTGGATAATTTTGCCCAACTGTAGACTAATATAAGGGTTCTGAGCACGTTTAAGTTAGGCTAAGCTATGTCGTTGAGTAGGTTACATGTATTAAATGCATTTCGACCTAGGATATTTTCAATTTATGATGGGTTTTATTGGGACATAACCCTACCATAAGTTGAGGAAGGTCTGCACATTGAAGGACCTGAAGCCCAAGGAGGTCAACAGAGTAAGTGGTCATATTGGAATCAACTCTAGTCCTTGTCGCTCTAGGACTCATGCTCTTTGTGCCATATCGAGCTTTATCCCTGCTTCTCAACACTGTAATGTAAACTACAAATGCTCAGCAAGGGGTGGTTTTGAGTTGTAATTTCAATTAGGAGTGGAAAGAAAAGATAGAAACTTGATTTGTTTTTATGACTCGAAATGTTGAGTGAAGGAATCAGCATCCTTCAGAAGGAAATAAGAGGATAAGGAGAGAAAGGAAGGGGAAAATGCTAAACAACAAAGTCTGGAAAATATACTGTGCTGATATCTGAAAGGGCTAATGAATTAAGGGAAAGATGCTGGGGATGGGTGGGGGTGGGGAAGACCCTCCAAAATGAGATATGTCTAAGATATACATTGTGAGTGAAGAGGAGGGTGTGAAGTTCTTGGCTGAGACTTGAACTGGCAGTGAGAACGGGGGGTGGTGGAGGGTCAGGGGGTCCAAAGTTCATCTTCATTTCATAGAGTTGCACAGGAAATTGATGGCCACAGTGGGACTAAACTTTGGTCTGCAGGCACAAGGGTCCAGGACTCTTTACTCTGCTCACCCCGAGAAGGGAGCTAAGGACCAAAGATGTGGAAAACCATCTGTGAAGAGTTAGAGGACAGCCATACACAAACAACTACAGGCTTACCAGTTGGCCACGAACATGACTCTACTAAAAATGGAGAGAGGAAAAACGGTGCAGGGTTGAGGTGCTGGGAACAAAGTGTCCGGACTGCAGCTTGGAGGCTTTCAAAGCCAGGGCATCAATCACTACCAAGAAAAATGTATCTTTCGGAGAGGTATTGAACTTTCAGTACATGCTGTGCATGTACCACGTACAAGGAGAACTACAAAAAGTTCGAGGGAGCAGTTCCAAAGACGTCCCGATGCATTGTCTAACAGCCACACGCGAGGTGGTGGCTGGATTTAGGCAGGGAAGTGAGCACCCGGGAGGAGTAGAAGGAGAAAAGGAAAAACAGAAGAAAGGTGTAGACAGTCAAAGTAACGTTTAACGTTATGATTTTGAAATTTGACCTTTTTAAATAAGGATGGTTAGATAAGATACTCAAATGGAAATACATCTTGTAAACCATATGCCGAGGCTCAGCATCTGAGTACAAAATGTTACATTTCCTTTATACTTAGAAAAACCAAAAACGAATACATTCCAATGGGGAAAAAAATCCAAGTACTGCCAAAAGGCCTGACGTGACGTCTTACTGTCACCACCACCATCATTACTTCTCTCCCCATTATTAATAATTTATTTGTAACTGCAGCAAAACATTTTGTGGTCATATAAAAATTATCATGAATATAATTAGTAGTTGGTTCTGTGTCAGCTGGGGCTGTGGGGTGACTTAGCCACATGTCTCTCACCATCCAGCAGGCTAACGTGGGCTCAATTCAAGAGTAGTGGTTTCGCCAAAGGTAAAAATGTAATGCTCCAAAGAGGCACATACACCCCAATGTTTATAGCAGCAACGTCCACAATAGTCAAACTATGGAAAGAGCAGAGATGTCCATCGACAGATGAATGGATAAAGAAGATGTGATACACACACACACACACACACACACACACTGGAATATTACTCAGCCGTCAGAAAGGATGAACACTTATCATTTACATGGACATGATGGAACTGGAGGGTATTATGCTGAGTGAAATAAGTCAAGCAGAGAAAGACAATTATCATATGGTTTCACTCATATGTGGAATATAAGAAACAGCGCAGAGGATCATAGGGGAAGGGAGGGAAAATGGAATGGAAAGAAATCAGAGAGGGAGACAAACCATGACAGACTCTTAACTATAGGAAAGAAACTGAGGGTTGGTGGAGGGGAGGTGCGTAGGGGGATGGGGTAACTGGGTGATGAGCATTAAGGAGGGCACCTGATGTGATGAGCACTGGGTGTTCTATGCAACTGATGAATTACTGAATTCTACATCGGAAATTAACGATGTACAACTATATGTTGGCTAATTGAATTTAAATTTAAAAAAAAAGAGTAGTGGTTTCAAATTTCTTAAAATGGTTAAAAAAGAGGGCCAGTTCCATTGCAAAAGTACTTTGCAAGTTTCTGTTTGCATCATGTTTCCTAATGTTCCATAATCCTAAATCAGTGGTCCAACTCAGATGCAAAGTGTGGAGAAATAAACTCCACCTCTGAGAAGAGCTGCAAAATAGTGTAACCATTCTTGCAATTTCCCACAGCTTTCTAGTATTTCCTTGGTCTATTATCTTCAGGTTTCTAGTTATTCTTTTTTTTTTTAGGCTCCATGCCCAACCTGGGGCTTGAACTCACAAACCCTGAGATCAAGGGTTGAATGGCCTACTGACTGAGCCAGCCAGGTGCCCCTCTAGTTATTCTTTGATATCATTTCAAATAATAAATCTTTCTTACCTTAAGTGGTACTTTACCTCAGGGCACCTGGGTGGCTCAGTTGGTTAAGCAACTGACTCTTGGTTTCAGCTCAGGTCATGATCTCAGGGTCATGAGCCACACGTCAGGCTCCCTGCTGAGCTGGAGCCTGCTTAAGATGCTCTCTCTCCCTCCCACTCTCTTGCACTCTCTCTGTTTAAAAAAAAAAAAAAAAAAAAGAGGTACTTCACCTCTTAAATTCTTTCCTTACTTAATTATACTGGTTAGGATTTTCAGAACATTATTAACCTATGATAGCTTCTTCCTTTAATGGAATTAAAGTATGATGCCAGATTTTTATGATGGCAAAAAAAAAAATCTATTCCTAGGATACTAAGATGTTCTGGGTTTTGTTTTGATTTCAGTTTGTTTGTTTAATCAGGAATGGATGTTCGATTTTGCTAAGTGGCATTTCATCCTGAGATGATTGTATTTTTTTCTCCTTTGATCTATTAATATCGTGGCATATTAAAACAAATCCCTATAATGAACCATACTTGCATTTCTGACATGACACTTGCTTGAGGTATGTTTTTCATTATAGCTGATGTAGAAAAATTATGTTTCAATGGATCTGCCTATTCTGGAAATTTCATATAAATAGAATCATACAATTTGTGGCCTTTTGTGTATGGCTTCTTTCACTTAGCATAATATTTTCAAGGTTCCATGTATCAATACATCATTCTTTTTCATGGCTGAGTAAATCTCATAAATGGAAATAATACCCCATTTATGTGTGGTATGGATGTATACTTCTGTGTCATCTACTGAGGGAGTGATCATATCATCTTCCTCTTTTATTTTGCCTTTCCAGTGGATTGCATTCTAGATATTCTGGTGTTGAAACATCTTTTCATTCCTGGGATAAATCTTGTGTGAGCATAATTATTATTCTGTTAATGAATTGCAAGATTTGACTTACTAGTACAGTTGACCCTTGAACGAGGGAATGAAGATTGCCAACCCCTGTGCAGTGGAAAATCTGCATATAATTTTTGACTCCCAAAACACTTAACTAATTACTAATATAACTTACTATTAACTGGAAACCTCGCTGATGACATAAACAGTCTATTTAAACACATACTGTGAATGTTGTATGTATTATATGTTGTATTCCTTCAATAAAGTAAGGTAGAGAAAATAAAATGTGATTAAGAAAATCAAAAGGAAGAGAAAATAGGGGCACCCGGGTGGCTCAGTCGTTAAGCATCTGCCTTCGGCTCAGGTCATGATCCCAGGGTCCTGGGATCCAGCCCCACATCAGGCTCCCTGCTCAGCGGGAGCCTGCTTCTCCCTCTCCCACTCCCCCTGCTTGTGTTCCTGCTCTCACTATCTCTCTCTGTCAAATAAATAAATAAAATCTTTAAAAAAAAAAAAAGAAAATCAAAAGGAAGAGAAAATACATTTACAGTATATTTATTGAAAACAGTTCCTGTAAAAGTGGACCCATGCAGCTCAAACCCATGTTGGTCAAGGGTCAACTAACTGTACTTTATTAGAATGCTGGAATATTTTTATAAGTGAGTTTAACTTGTGTTTTTAATTTCTTTTGCTTTTCTTATTTAGTTCTGTTATAAGATTATGCTAGCACAGGAACAATTGTATAAAACTGGAAATATCTGTTCCTCGAAAGTTTGTTAGCATCTAAGCATAGAGTCACAGGATCTGGTTCCGCTTAGGAAGGAGATCTTGGGCTACCATCTTCTATGGTTATTGGCTTACTCGATTTTTCTATATCTTCTTGGGCCTGTCTGATACACAGTATTTTTTTTTAAGATTATTTATTTATTTATTTGACAGAGAGAGAGACACAGCGAGAGAGGGAACACAAGCAGGGGGAGTGGGGGAGGGAGAAGCAGGTTCCCTGCAGAGCAGGGAGCCCTACAGGGGCCTCGATTCCAGGATACACAGTATTACAAAGTTTACAAAACAATTTGATGACATTTCACAAAGCAACACCCAGGTCAAGAGTTACAGAATTGCCAACACTTCAGAAATCCCCAAAGTCATTGCTCCTAATCACTACTTCTTTTCTTTTCAAAGATAATTATTACCTTAACTTCTGTGATAACTATTTTCTTGCTTTTCTTTATAGTTTTATCTCCTAAGCATGGAACCCTAAATAGTAAATTTTTGCCTGTATTTAACTTTATATAAAATGGAATTATGCCATATATATTCCTGTGGATCTAGCCTCTTTTATTCAATAATATGTTTTTAAGATTCCCCCAGGTTATTATGTGTAGCTCATGTTTTTCTTTTACTTTGCTTAATAGCATTATATTGTATGAATATACCGCTATTTCTATATTCATTTTGCTGTTGATGGACTTTGAGGCAGTTTCCAGTTTGAGAGGATTACAAATAGAGCTGCTATGATCATTCTTGTATATGTCTTGTAGACAATATGTATATGTATTTTTGTTGGGTATATTTCCTATAAATGATATTGTTCTTTATAAGTTACATAAGTTATATATAACTTCAATTTTATTAGATACTATTAAGAATTTTTTAAAGTGTCATACTAATCTGCACTCCTCTAGTAGCATATGAACGTATTTCTCCCCACATCCTCACCAACACTTGGTAGGGTTGGTCTTTTAATTTTAGCCATTCTGGTGGGTATATAATGGTGTCTGGTTATGGTTTTTATTTGCATTGCCCTGATTACTAGTGATTAAGTATCTTTTCATATGTCTATTATCCATTGGATATCCATTTTCCCCCCCAAAAGTATCTGTTCAAGTCTTTTGCCCATTTTTCTTTTGGGTTGGCTGTCATTTTCTTATTGGTTTGTAGAATTTCTTTATGTATTCCATACTTGAGCTCTTTGTAGGTGATAGGTGTTGCAAGTATCTTCTCCATGGTCCTTATCTTTTAATGAATAGAAGTTCTTAATACTAATATTAAATTTAAATGTTAAATAAATGTCAAATTTATCTATCTTTTTCTTTATGATTAGTTCTTTTGTGTCCTATTTAAAAAATCTGGGGTGCCTGGGTGGCTCAGTCATTAAGTGTCTGCCTTCAGCTCGGGTCATGATCCCAGGGTCCTGGGATTGAGTCCCGCATGGGGCTCCTTGCTCAGTGGGGAGTCTGCTTCTCCCTCTCCCTCTGTCTGCTGCTCCCCCTGCTTGTGCTCTCTCTCTCTCTGTCAAATAAATAAATAAAATCTTAAAAATAAAATAAAATAATAAATTATAAATAATTTTAAAAAATCTTTCCTTACTTTAATGGGGTTTTACATTTTAATGTACTCAAATATATCAATCTTTTTCTTTATGGCTAGTACTTATTAAGTAATCTTTCCCTACCTGAAGTCATGAAGCTTTTGTTTTATATTGCCCTCTATAAGCTTTATTTTGCCTTTTACATTTTTGTCTATGATATATCTAGAATGAATTTTTATGTATAGTGTAAGGTAAGGGTCATGTTTCCCCTCATAGTTATCTAATTGTCCCAGCACCATGTATTGAAAAAGTTTTCTTTACTGCTTTGCAGTGCCTTTTTTTGGTCATAAATAAAATATCCATATACACATGGATCTCTTTCCAGATTTATATTCTATTCCACTGGTCAATATGTCCATCCTTATGCCAAAATTATTTATAGCCCATGTAAATATCCAGTAGAGGAAGTCCTCCCACTTTGTTCTTCTTCACCATTGTGTGGGTTATTCTTGGCCCTTTGCATTTCCATTTTATCAAGCTTCAAAGAAAAAAATCTTGGTTGGATTTTGTTGGCTAACAAATTAAAAAACAAAACAAAACAAAAAACCTCTACTGGCTCTTCTGAGTAATCATTTGAATGCTACATCTTGGTTTCACAGATGACTCATCAGCCAACATATATACTGTGCCTGCCTTAGGTAAAGTAATTGACCAGATTCAAAAATATCTCTGCTATCAGCTGAATCACTGACCTTCTCAAGATATTTTACCTTAGGAAATTGCCTTCTTCTGAGAGTAACCCCTATAGGGACCTCTGAGTTCCTTCCTCTCAATAAACCCAGGAGTAAATGTACTTTCTTTCCAGTCTTCATAAGATAACAAATAACTTCAGAACTAGAAATAAAAATGAGTAAAAGGTTACAAATTATTTGTAGGCTAAGACTTCACAGGTGCAGAATTTATCTACAAAGTTCTGATTCAAAGTCTGACCTTTCTCAGTCCAGAGACCTGTTTGCTTCCATTCTCCCTTCTTTCCTCCATTTCCTCTTTCCCTCCCATCTGTCCTCTTCTCAGTTCCAATATCTTCTTCAACCCAAGCCTTTTCTCTTTGCGCACACTGCTTTCCCTCCAGCTCTCTGAGTCCGTGTCTCTTTGGCCTCATTCTCTATTGAGAGAAAAACAGATATTCTCTCTTCTAAGTATTAAAGGCATATCTGACTTCTCAAGGTCTTCCCAAGTCATTGAACACAAGCTCAGGAGCTTTTGCATATCTTAGAGCACATACTTGGGGAGCAGTTTCTCAGAAAGCTACATGGCAGCCTTGCTAGGTACTTCACAGTTCTGAATCCCATTTTAGACAGGAAGAAAAACTGCCTGGAGTTCAAGGACAGAGCTGGAATTATAGTTCAAAGCTTTTGGATGGTCTGTTAAGGAATTAATGAACTCACTTTGTTACTAATGGTATCACAAATCATGCCAAAGTTCAGGTGGACTTGTAAAGGAAGCATCAACCACTACTTTAACCACGTAGTTTTTTTATGAGATGCTTTTCCTTTTTTAACTAAGACATGCCTACTGTATAAATCTTGAAAAATATAGAAAAGTGGACACCTGGGTGGCTCAGTCAGTGAAGTGCCTGCATTCAGCTCAGGTCATGATCCCAGGGTCCTGGGATTGAGTCCCGCATCGGACTCCTTGCTCAGTGGGGAGCCTGCTTCTCTCTCTGGCTGCCACTTCCCCTACTTGTTCTCTCTCTCTCTCTCTGACAAATAAACACAAATCTTAAAAAAAAAAAAAAAAAAAGAGGGGCGCCTGGGTGGCTCAGTCATTAAGCGTCTACCTTCGGCTCAGGTCATGATCCCACAGTCCTGGGATCGAGCCCCGCATCGAGCCCCGCATCGGGCTCCCTGCTCGGCGGGAAGCCTGCTTCTCCCTCTCCCACTCCCCCTGCTTGTGTTCCCTCTCTCTCTGTGTCTCTGTCAAATAAATAAATAAAATCTTTAAAAAAAAAAGAAAAAAATATAGAAAAGTATAGAAAATTTAAACCCCAGCCATAATCTTACCTCTTAGATATTATCATTCTTACTATTTCAGCATATACTTCCAGGCTTTTTTAATACATGGCTGATATTATACATAATTTTATTTTCTACTTAAGAATTATATCAAAAGTAGGTTTCCAAATCTTTAAATGTTTAATATTAAGTGACTGTAAAATATTCCTTTGAATCATAAGGAAGTGGACAGTTTCCCTTTTATTAGATTGTAACTTGTTTCCAATTTCATCATAATTGTAAATAACATTGATAGGAAAACCTTGTTCATGACTCTTTGAATTTCAGGCTATTTCTATAGGCAAAATATGTATCTGATAAAGGTCTTATATCCAGAATATGTAAAGCACTCTTACAAAATCAATATAAGAAAACAAACAACCCAATGTTTAAATGGGCAAGGAATGTGGCCAATTCACCAAAGAAATTATACTTAAGGCAAATAAGCACATTCTTTTTTTTTTTAAAGATTTTATTTATTTGTTTGAGAGAGAGACACAGCGAGAGAGGGAACACAAGCAGGGGGAGTGGGAGAGGGAGAAGCAGGCCCCCCGTGGAGCAGGGAGCCCGATGTGGGGCTCGATCCCAGGACCCTGGGATCATGACCTGAGCTGAAGGCAGACGCTTAACGACTGAGCCACCCAGGCGCCCCAAATAAGCACATTCTTAAAGTATGTTCAACAACATTAGTCATCTGGGAAATAGAAATTAAAAGGACAATGAGGTAATACTACACATCCATAAAAATGGCTAAAATTTTAAAAACTGACAGTACAAAGTGTTGACAATGATATGGAGCAACTGGAATTTGCATATATTGCTGCTGGGAGACTGAAAATGATGCACCCTCTTTGGAAAACAGTTTATTCATGTTTTATAAGGTTAAACTACACTTAACCATCCAACTCAACAATTCTCTTCCTAGCAATGAAACTTCCCAAGAGAAGTGAAAATATATGTCCACACAAAGACCTATATGTGAATATTCATAGCACTGAATTCATAATAACCCCAAACTGAAAACAGCGCAGATGTCCATCAACAGATGAATGAATAAACAAACAATTGTGATGTTTCTGTACAGTGTAGATAAAAATGAATGAGCTACCAATACATGCAACAACATAGACAAACCTCCAAAGCAGTGTGCTGAGAAAAGAAGCCAGACACAAAAAACTACCTACCATTTAATTCCATTTATATGACATTCTAGGAAAGGCAAAACTATGGTGATAGAAAGAAAACTTTCTGGAGTGATGAAACTATTTTATATCTTGATTATAGTGGTGGTTATATGACTGCATACATTTGTTAAAAATGCATTAAACCGTACACTTAAAATGGGTGAGGTTTTGTCATATGTAAATTATATCTTGATAAAGCAGATTTTAAAAATAAGGAATGAGTCTGAGTGGCTTTTTTTTTTTTTTTTTTTAAGGCAACTGACCTGAAGTGGAACCTGAGAACAGTTGGGGGAATTCAGAGAGAGAAGTAGAACTTGAGTGCAGTGGGTGGTGTCAGGATAATGACTTCTGGTTTTGGAAGTGTTAATGAGGTTGAGTTAATAAGGGCACAGAGAGAGAAAAGAGACCTATAGAAATGAGAATGGAAAAAAAATCTGAATTCAGTAAAAAAGGAAAAAAGAGAGCATGAAATTGAGAAAAGGAAAGACTTGGTTCTTGTACGTGGGCTTTTTTGTGTTGCCTATTTTTGTCTCAATTTATTTCCATTTCTTTATTCTTTATTCTATTGGGTCTTTCCTTTTTCTGGAGTGTGTGTGTCAAGTGTGTGTGTTGGTGGGGGGGTGTTACACACCATGTGTTACCATTCTGTGCTTCCAAAGTCTATCTCCCTCCAAACAGACCACACACATGCATTCCTATACACACATACATGCATGTGTACATATGCACCCACACACCCCAACAGTACAACCAGATGAAAATAGTAGGAGGAAGAAGTAAACCAAGAAAACAAGAAGGTAAAGAAGTTTGGCACCTGCCTAACACGCATTAGCAGGGAGGGTTCACTCTTGGTCCTTCACATTCTATGGAGAAGAGCAATAGAAAAAAAGTACCAGGTTATTTAAACCAACTTCCCAGCTTTTTAAACTCTGAGTAGGAAAATAGCTTTAATAGTCCCATTAGGGCCTGGGCCAAGGACTTTTCCTTTGGATTTGTGAATAATTAAAAGTTAATGGTGGCATTTCTCTTTCAGACTAGGGGAGGCAACCATACCATCATGATCCTAATTGAATCCAACTGGGAAACTCTAGAAAAATGTCAACAAATTTGCAATGGTTAAAACGTTCTGGGCCTTTTAATCTGTATCCATAAAAGGCAATGAAGCTGTATTTTTATTTCCATCCTATGAATGAGGAAGTTGAAATTCAGAAAAGCCATGGGATCTACTGACTCCCTCATAAAGAAGAACCAAAAGACAGATGTTAGCAGCAGGATCTCCAGTTTGGCATTTTGTAAAGGTCCTTTTTTTTTTTTTTTTTTTTTTGAGGGGGAAGGGGAGGGGCAGAGGGAGTGGAGAGAGAGAATCTTAAGCAGGCTCCACGCCCAGCAAGGAGCATGACGCAGAGCTGAGCTCGATCTCGTGACCCTGAGATCGTGACCTGAGTTGAAATCAAAAGTCAGATGCTTAACTGACTGAACTATACAGGCACCCCAGGCATTTTGTTTTTAGATGTGCCTGGACGAGGTGGACAAGAGAGCTTCTTAGGCTGTTGAGGCCTGAGTTCTGCACGAATTATCAGGATATCACCTAGATCTATCCATATTTCTATAGACCACTACCACCATTCAATACAGTAGCTCAGAGAAAGTGAGGGCAGGACTCTTTGGGGCCCTTCAAGATTCTCTTGAGAGAAGTGAAGAAGAGAGCGGCCTGGCTTCTGCCCCAAAAACTTATCGTGATACTTCTCATTCCAACTTTACTCCACTTTACACAATACCACATAGTTAGAGAGTGTGCAAGCTGGGTTATGAACCCAAATTCTGTGCTCTCAACCGCCATACTATGTGGCCTCCTATTCTTTTCTGACATTTCCAGTATATATGAGGTAAAAAGAAAAAAAAAAGGAAGGAAGGACAGTAGGAGGACACCCCCTATTTCCATTTCATTTGTTTCCATGAAGAACTTTCCAGTCTGCTTTTTAGGAGGGAAGCACTGCTTGTGCTCTCTCCTGCCCCTTCTTTCATTCTCCCCAAGATAGGAGCCATTTACCTGAAGGAGACTGGGAGAAGGTCACTCTTACTCGCGGGGGTTTGTGGGTAAATGTTTCGCAAGCGGCTCTGGGACAGGGGTGGGGCCCTGGTAGCTAACCTTCCATTGTTTCCACTCCTTCCCTGAGGGCATCACGTGTGTCCCCTCGCCTCCTGAAGCAACTAACTCTTTAAGGGGTTTAGGACTTTGAGGAGTTCCGCCTTTCTCTCTCTCTCTCTCTCTCTCTCTCACACACACACACACACACACACCCCCAAACAAATTAAAAGAGTTTCAGCAGCTTTTACTTTCTACCCTACAGCACAGACTTCACCTGACGAAGGAACACAAGGGCCTGGCTGCTTGCCTTGAATAGGAGAAAAGGAAATTTTAATATAGCGTGAACAGGATCACACTTCAGAGAACTTTTACTTTCCACTGCTCTGTCTTCCACTACAGAATGGGGTATAGGCAGTCTTCAGTCCTCATCTTTGTCCCAAATAGGTCCCAGTGAAAGCAGTGCCTGGTGGGTGACATCTGGGCCTAGATTCTGAGCATGTTTCTGACCTGGGCTGAGGTCAGGCTGGATATGTGAGAACGTTGTGATTGGCAGCCCCCTCAAATCTCATAGACCGGGGAATTGACTTTCTCTAAAGGAAGGGAGTATTCTGTTTCCAGGGGGAAGGGAGGATGCTGTGAGAACCTAAGGCACCCACCACAGGACTTCAGATATAAACAAGTCTGTAGAATATAAGCCCCTACTCTTGACCATCAAAGCAGGAGGAAGCATAAGAAGACCGGACCCTGGGGCTGAAGTAGGGGCATGTGGCCGAGACCTCTCACAACACTCGAGCCTTCTCCAGAGCCAGCCTGCTGTCCATAGTGTGTCCACTGCTGGGCCACTGCCACCCCTGTGGGCACAGGCCTTATCGAATATTAGTAGTTTATCTCCTGGGACTCAGGCGGGGTTGAAAGGCTGGCTGGGCTCCCACTGAACTTCCTGTGTTGTCCACTTAGCTCATATGCATGGGAGAGTGTTTACACTGGGCCAGATCCCAGAACTGGGACATAATTTGTGATGAGATGCCCTGGGAGGGCAACCATGGTTCAGCCTGGGCCCAACCAATAGCCAGGCACTCATGTGCAGAGGGGCCTGAGTCAGTTGGTAGGATGCTGTGCCTGCTCCAGGTCTAGGTTCAGAACTATAGCCCTTGGATTTCCCCGGACTTGTTCGCAGCGCCCCCTGCTGACCATTTTTGGTTAACCCTGTGTCTTTGGATCCTTCGTAATTCTGTTCCTGAAATCTAATTCAGGGCCCTCTGGGATAACACAGTAAAATTAGTTAAGAGACATGAAGGTGCTTTGGAGAGTCAAAAAAAAAAAAAAGACTATATAAATGCAATGAACCATTATTATAAAGCCAATATTGAGAAGGACAGAACTAAATGACTCCCTTATCCTCAAAATTTGCCTTATCCTGCATGACTTCTCACTAAAGTTTTGGACAGAAATGAATTGTAATGGGCTGAATTGTGTCCCCCCCATAATTCACATGTTTAAGTCCTGACCTCCAGTACCTCAGAAAGTGACTGTATTTGGAGATAGGGTCTTTAAAGGGGTGACTAAGTTAAAATGAGGTCATTAGGGTGGGCTCTAATTCACTATGACAGGTGTCCTTACAAGACAAGGTAGTTAGGACACAGAGACACACAGAGGGAAGACCATGTGAAGACAGAGAGGAGGCAGCCGTCTACAAGCCAAGGAGAAAGTCTTCAGATGAAACCCACCCTGTTGACATCTTGATCTCAGACTTTTAGCCTCCAGAACTGTAAAAAATAAATTTCTGTTGTTCAAGCCACATAGTCTGTGGTACTGGTTATAACAGCCCTAGCAAACGGATACACCAGTCTCTGAGCTCTGCTATTGTAACTGAGTTTTACTGTACCTAAAATAAGGCCCTGCCTAAAGTAATTCATGGTCTAGAAGGAAGAAATAGGCAGATCAGATAATTGACTGTTATGAGTATTATTAATATTGGTACCATCTGTGTACCAGATACTTTTCCTATGTTGTCTTTAATCCCCACAGCTATCCTAAAATATTGTATAGATGAGAAAGTAAAGGCACAACGAGGCTTAAAACTTTCTCAAGGTCACATAGTCATCATAAAGCCAATAATTGAATCTATGTCTGACTCAAAAACCTGTTTTGTCCCCCATTGGTTCCTCTGCCTCTGCACAGAGGACAATGGGAACACGAAGGAGTGGGAGGGAGGGATGAGATGGTGGTTGTAGTAGACATCAGTGGTCTACTCTCTTTTCCTGATAACAGTACTCTCTTTTATTGGAGAAGGGTTCCCCAACAAAAGGAGTACACATTCTTCCTCCCCAGGTTAAGAGGAACAGTCCAAGGCCTGGCCAATCATAACTTTTTCCCTCCAGCCATGGGTCAATGGCTGGGTACATGTCTACAGCCAAGCTAATCTTAGATTCTCCTATAATTGTTATAAGCTGAAACCAGGGGAAAGAAGACTTCATTCTCCCCTGGGGTGACCAAAGTGTATGTAAGCCTGGAACTCCCTTGACCACATTTTCCCTTAACAAGAGAGAATGAAATCAACTCATAACAAGAAGCCAAAATCCCTGTGTGTGTGTGTGTGTGTGTGTGTGTGTGCGCCTGTGTGTGTCTCTGTGTGTGTGTAGACAGAGACAGAGAGAGTGATAACAGCATCATTTGAGTGTCTGGATCCAGCCATTCCTGAGGCTGCCTGCATCCAGTCCTTCCTTATATGAGTTAATACATCCCCTTTTAACTGAAGCTAGTTTGTGTTAGGTTTCTGTTCCTCAAAATCAAGAGTCCTCAGAAATATAATACTGGTCAAAAAATATTTCATAGATGAAGTGACACAGGAAAGAAGGGGATTCACCAGGAAGACAGGAGCAGAAGAGCTGCAGAGGTTGAGGAGTGTAATAGCAGCTACACTCGGAACTGCAAGCAGCTCAGTGTGGCTAGAGCTGAGACATGTGGGATGGCTAGAGAGGTGGGCAAGAGCCACATCAGCAAAGGCCTGAGTGCCCTACTAAGATAATTTGGCCTTTATATGAGGTCAGTGAGGAGCTGCCCAAGAGTTTGAAGCAGTGGTGTGACATGATCAAACTTGGGTTTCAGCAGGTCACTCGGGAGATGAATCTGAGAGAATACAACAGGAGGCAGTCTCAACAGGAGGCTGCTACAGGAATCCAGGTGAGAGATCCAGGTGGAAAATGTCTCCCAAGTTCTTGGCTTAGCCATTGGCTGGAGGGGAGGACAGGGACAAAAATAATTGCATTTTGGTCATTTCAAGGTTGAAGTGTCTGAGACATTTAAGTGAAATTCTCCAGTTGATATATTAAGAGGTGCCTGGGTGGAGATTTATTTTATTTTTTTTTTAAGATTTTATTTATTGGGGCACCTGGGTGGTTCAGTCGTTAAGCGTCTGCCTTCAGCTCAGGTCATGAACTCGGGGTCCTGGGATCGAGCCCCCGCATCGGGCTCCCTGCTCGGCGGGGAGTCTGCTTCTCCTTCTCCCACTCCCCCTGCTTGTGTTCCCTCTCTCGCTGTGTCTCTCTCTGTCAAATAAAGAAAATCTTTAAAAAAAGATTTTATTTATTTATTTGAGAGAGAGAGAGAGAGAACACCAGCAGGGGAGGAGGGAGAGGGAGAAGCAGACTCCCCGCTGAGCAGGGAGCTCCCTCCCAGGAGCCCGAGATCATGACCTGAGCCAAAGGCAGAAGCTTAACCGACTGAGCCACCCAGGCGCCCCCTGAGTGGAGATTTAAAGAAACATTTTTTGAATCATTGATTCAACCATTTACTGCATACCTCCTACTGGCCAGGCAGTGTACCAAGAATAATACGGTCAAATCTCTGGTCCCCCAGGATTACACTCTGGCAAAAACAAAACAGATAATAAACAAATAAACAAATAAAGAAACCAGGTACGTGCTTCATAGGCGATAAAGCAGTGTCATGTGGTAGAGGCCACGGAGTAGGGGCCTCTTAGTTTGGGAGGCCGGCTGGTAGCAGGTGCGGAAGCCCTGAGGGCATAGAGGCAGCCACAAAATGAGTATTCCCACATTCATGTGAATATGAACATGCCCATTAAAAAGTTCCATCCATGTGGCGCCTGGGTGGCTCAGTCGGTTAAGCATCTGTCATCAGCTCAGGTCATGGTCCTGAGGTCCTGGGATGGAGCCCCGCATGGGGCTCCCTGCTCAGCGGGGAGGCTGCTTCTCCCTATGCCCCTCCCCAGCTCGTGCTCTTTCTCTCTCTCTATCTCTCAAATAAATAAATAACTAAAATCTTAAAAACAAACAAACAAGAAACACTTCCATCCATTTGGTGAAGTTGCCTTCTTTGCCGGGCCACGCCCTCGAGGCTCGCGCTTGGGAGACGCCCACCAGCGCTCCTTTGTGCTTCCCCAGCGCCTTTCATCCCACGTTCACAAAGCCCATCGTGTCGTCCGCTCTGGCAGGCCCGGTTCACCGACACAGGCAGAGGCTTTTGATCATTATCCCTGCATCATAAATAGGGGCAACAGAGGCCTCAGTGTACAGAGCATCAGCCAAAATTATTTTCTGAGTCAAGGGATCTTGCTTCTGAGTTGAACCAAAAAATACCTGATGCCTGCTTCTTCTATTTTCCTGGAATGGCCAGGTGCTGCATCTTTCCTCTTACAGCTGTTTTCTTTTTTATTCCACGCATCTGACTAAAAACTTAGTTTTTCTTCAAGGCCCCTGAAGCCACGTTGCTTTATTCCACTGACGCCAGGCCTGTTACCCAAGCTAATCGGCTTTTCTCCCCAGAACACTCTTTAAGTTGAAGTGGTACATAAAATTCTAACTATCCAGTATAACTTATTTCCTTTTGTAGGGCCCTTGGTATGATGGCATAATTTACATTACACTTAAAGACACAAGTTTTAAATGTACAGTTCAGTGAGTTTTAATAACTGCATATACCAGTGTAACTACTAGCTCATTTAGAACATAGAAGATATTTGCAATCCTAGTAAAAAGACAACCTAATTTTTAAATGGGCAAAGGACTTGAATAGATATTTCTCCAGAGGAGAGTAGACAAATGGCTGGTGAACTCAACATCATTACTTTTTAAGAAAATGCAAATCAAAACCACTTAAGATACTCCCCCCACACACACATGACTAGAATAAAAAAAGTGGAAAATAACAAATGTTGGCTTAGATGTGGAGAAATTGGAACCTTTGCACCTTGCTGTTAGGACTATAAAATGTTGCAGCTGCTGTGGAAAACAATTTGGCAGTTCCTCAAAAAGTTAAACAGAGTTACAACATGGCCCAGCAATTCCACTCCTAGGTATATATATACCCAAGAGAATTGAAAACATCTATCCATACAAAAACTTGCACATAAATGTTCACAGCAGCATTCACATTAGCCAAAAAGTGGAAACAACCCCAATGTCAATTATCTGAGGAATGGATAAATAAAATGTGACATATCCATATAATGGAGTATTATTCAGCCATAAAAAGGAATGAAGTATTGATATATACTACAAAATGGGTGACCCTTGAAAACAATATGCTAAACAAAAGAAGCCAGAAACAAAAGGCCACATATTATAATACTTCATTTATATGAAATGTCTAGAATAAGCAAATCCATGGAGACAGAATATAAATTAGTGGTTCAGGGGGTGGGAAAAGGAAGGAATGGGGGGGTGACTGCTAATGGGTAAGGGGTTTTCTTTTGGGATGATGAAAATGTTCTGGAATTAGATAGTGGCAGTGGTTACATGACCTTGTGGCTATACTAAAAACCATTTAGGGGCATCTGGGTGGCTCAGTCGGTTAAGCGTCTGACTCTTGATTTTGGCTCAGGTCATGATCTCAAGGTTGTGAGATCAAGCCCCGCGTGGATCCTGACTAAAATTCTTTCTCTCCCTCTCCCTCTGCCCCTCCCCCCCCGCCTCTCTAAAAAACAACCCCCAAAACTCCATTTAATTGTACACTTTAAAAAGGTGAATTTTATGGCATGTGAATTCTGTATCAGTTTAAAAGGTTTAAATCTGGAGGGCGCCTGGGTGGCTCAGTTGGTTGAGTGTCCAACTCCTGATTTTGGCTCAGGTCATGATCCCAGGGTTGTGGAATCAAGCCCTGAGTCGGGCTCCACACTCAGCACAGAGTCTGCTTGAGATTCTCTCTTTCTCCCTCTGTACCTCTCTCCACTCCTGCTTTCTCTCTCTGTTTCTCTAAATAAATAAAATCTTTAAAAATAAATAAATAAAACATTAAGATTTTTGCACTTCAAAAGACATCACTAAGAAAATGCAAATACAAGGTAGATTGGGATAAAATATTTGCAAATCACATATCTGATAAAGGACTAATACCCAGAACACACAAAGAACTCCTACAACATGATGACAGTAAAACAAACAATCCAGTAAAAAATAGGCAAAAGACCCCTGGGAGTAAACTAGTTATATGCCCCAGACTTCAATTTCTGACCCCCAATACTGATCACATTTCCTGTGGTATATACATGCTTACAGAACTGTTCTTTACTTCAGAAAACTGTTTTTAAGGTATGTCTATTGGGGATTATTTGACTGATATTTGCATTTTCTAATAAACTGTAAATCCCAGGAAAAAAAAAATAGGCAAAGACTTGAGTAGACATTTCATCAGAGAAGATATTCAAATGGCTAATAAGCATATGCAGAAATCTTCAACATCATTAATCACTAGGGAAATGAAAGTTAATAAGACAGAGATCTACAGACTCACTAGGATGCCTATAAGCAAAAAGACTGAAAATAAGCATTGGTGAGATTATAGAGCAATTGGAACTCTCAGACATTCCTGGAGATTGTAAAATTAAAGTTACTTGGGAAAAGTTTGGCAGTTTCTTAAGTTAAATATAAATATAACCTAACAATTCCATTTCTATGTATGTATCCAAGAGAAATGAAAATACATTCCCAAAGAAACACTGCCTCACAAATATTCACAGCGGCATTATTCATAATAGCCTCAAATTGGAAACAGCCCAAATGTCCATCAACTGATGAATAAACAGTGTGGTTTATCTATACAATAATATATATCTTAGCAATAAAAAGAAGAAATTACTGATGCATGCAACAAATGCATGAACTTCAAAAATATCATGCTAAGGAAAGAAGACAACGTATTGCATGATTCCATTTATATGAAATTTCTAGAAAAGGCAGAACCAGAGACAGAAAGCATATCAGTGGTTGCCTGAGGCTGATGGCAAGAGTAGGAACCGACCATATGGACAAGAGGGAACTTTTTGGGATGCTAGAAGTGTTCTAAAAGTGGATTATGGTGATGGCTACACAACAGTATAAATTTACTTAAAAATCAGTGAACTGTTAGCAGAAAAGAACCACCACCATCACCACCACCACAACAACAAAAACAAAGAAATGGACACAGGAAATCTTCGGGATAAAGGTAATATTCTTTTTCTTGGCTTGGATGGTAGATGGTTATTTGGATATATTCACTTGATGATAATCCATGACCTTATATATATATTTATCAAATGTATAATTTATTCCTTTTACTGTACACATGTCATTCTTTAATTTAAGAAACTTTAAAATAAAAAAAATAACAATGCAGATGGTCTAAGCGATTTATTGATGAAAGAAAAATCAGGGTGAATTTCAGTGTATTGCCAATGGCTGGTGGGCCTGATTTGTGCTCCCATAAACCACCAAGACTACCCATTCTACCCATAAATTAACATCAACATATTTTCCACCCATGGTGTCTATTTACCCTTCTCTCAGGGATCATCTCACTACATTTTTTGGTTTATTTCCATACCTGTTCTGAATCCTGTAAGATCGGAGGAGAGGCAGATGCTTCTTACACAGATTTTTTTGTTTTTGTTTTTTAGATATAACTTGTAGACAGTAGAGTGAGCACATCTTAGGTGCACAGCAAGGTGAATTTTTACACATGTATACACCTGGGTAACCATTACCTTGATAGAGAATATTTCCAACACTCCAGAAGCTCCTTTGTGCCCCTCAGCAGATCCCACCAAGTATAAGCACTGAATACCCAGATCCACCAAGTATAACATCCTGACTCGTATCATCATAGATTACTTTTGCCTGATTTTGAACTTCATATATGGGTCTAGACACGTTTGTGTCTGACGTCTTTCATTCAACACTGTCTGTGAGATTCGTCCATGCTGCTGGACTGTACAGCCGTTCCCTCTTCTTCCTTATTGTGGGACTCTGTCACAATTTACTTTAAAAAAATGTTTTATTTATTTATTCATTTGAGAGAGAGAGAGAGAGTGAGCAGGGGGAGGCGCAGAGGGAGAGGGACAAGCAGACTCCACACTGAGCTCAGAGCCCCACGCGGGGCTCGATTCCACGACCCTGAAATCATGACCTGAGCCGAAATCAAGAGTCAGACGCTTAGCCGACTGAGCCACCTAGGTACCCCACAATTTACTTTTGATGGACATTACATTTTTCTAGTTTTTGGCTTCACAAATGAAAGTGTCCATATCTTTTGGTGGATGGAAGCACTCATTTCTGTTTTCACCTAATGATATTTTACACTGTTTTATTTATTTTATTTTATTTTATTTTATTTTATTTACTAAGTTTTAATAAAGTAAGGTGCAACATCCAGATCAGAGTAGGTCCAAGCATTTGGACTTACAATCCCTGATCTCTACCATGCAAAGGTAACATCAAAAGGCTATGAATGCTGGTAATTTTGAAAACAGAAAATAATATCCATTTCACGTCTATAGGAGATCTAAATAAGAAGGAGCCTGTGAAGACCCCAGCAGAAATTGAAATCTGTCATGTCTTTTCTCAGCGAGTATCCAAGACTTATTGCTTTACTAGTGAGTGAGCCCAGCCTTCTGCTCAATCTTTGTAATTACTAATGGTTTTAGAGAATTGAGGCATTCTCAAAGAACTATAAACTATTCATTGATTATATAAAGGATCTAATTGCAATTAATGTTGTTGTTGTTTTTTTCCAGGGAGTGATAAGAGGAGAAAAGAGGAGGGACAAAGACAATTGATTTAATTATGACTCTGAGGTATTGGTCAGTCCTAGAGAAAATTGTAAAGTAGGTCAGGTGCCTTTAAGGACCTCCTCCACCCATGCTTTTCTCTTCTTTGGAATATCTTCTTCCCTGTGAGGCCCTCCTTCCAAAGCCCCTGTCCTCATAATGCCCTGGACTTGGTACCTCATTCAACCTACTCATTTTAGGTGATGTGTAAACTCTGAATCTGCCTACAACTCTACAGCAGATGCCCCTGGGGCTTGGCTTTCTACCAGGTGACAGGCAATCAGGAAACTTACACCATCTATCCCTTCCCTCTAGGATGTTTTAGTAGACTCATCTAGGAAGAAAGCTGGAATTAAAAGGAGCTGTTTTAATGGTGGAAAATCTGGCTGTGGGTAAGCTCTCATGGGAACCACAGGGCTGTGTCTCAAGCTGGCTAGGTCAGGCATAGCTCAGCAGGCTCTGCACTTCACTGCAGATGTTTGGTTTGGAAAGTCCCTTGGTTATTTGGCTTCTGGAGTCCTTTCTCACCATGGGGCTCCTCTGTGGGAGGACAGAGCTCATCAATCACATTCTCCAAATGTCAGGCTTCTGCTGTGAGACCCCAGAAGAACTTGCTTCCCATCTACGTAACAGAAGCAAGGACTCTACATTTGCTGGAATCAAGTGTGAACTGTGGGGCAAAGGTCCTCCCTGATGGTTAAGAGTTCCCAAGAGACGTGACTGTTGGGATATAAATTGGAATATAAATGTCACCCCAATCCTCTGACTGTTATCATTTCACCCTTCCTTCTTCTCTTTCCTACAGTCTCTTAAGAGACTCTTGGGGGATGTAATTCACCAGCCAGAAACTAAATTATATTTAACTTTCTCAATTAGATGCTATTTCAGCTATGTTAAACCCATACTTGAGATGCTAAGCCAGAACATGAGAGCCCTGGAAAGGGGTCCTGGAATCATTCAGGTTCGGACTTGTAGAATTATTACTTTCACTTTCTAGAACCCACTACACCTTCTTTTAACTATAAAGCTTTAGATCTGCTGCCCTCTTTGCCTGAAATTCCCTCTTTTTCACCAGGCCTATCCAACACACACACACACAGAAAGAGAGCGAGAGAGCAAGAGCGCTGAGTGGCTTCTGCTTGTCCCTCAGGACTCAAATCAGGCATTATCTCTTTAGGAAAGTTTTCTGATATCCCACCCCTGTACACAGTTTTCAATCACTGATGGATTTTCCAGTCTTAACCAATTGGCAATAAATGACCAATAAATATTAGTGTCATTGAATGAATAAATGGATTGTTATGGCTACTGTTGTACTCGGACTCTCATTCTGGTTAAGAATGAGCCTCCTCACTACTGGGTATTTACCCCAAAGATACAAATGTAGGGATCCGAAGGGGTACGTGCACCCCGATGTTTATAGCAGCAATGTCCACAATAGCCAAACTGTGGAAAGAGCCAAGATGTCCATTGACAGATGAATGGATAAAGAAGATGTGGTATATATATACAATGGAATATTATGCACCCATCAACAGGAATGAGATCTTGCCATTTGCAACAACGTGGATGGAACTGGAGGGTGTTATGCTGAGCGAAATAAGTCAATCAGAGAAAGACATGTATCATATGACCTCACTGATATGAGGAATTCTTAATGTCAGGAAACAAACTGAGGGTTGCTGGAGTGGGGGGTGGGGTGGGAGGGATGGGGTGGCTGGGTGATAGACACTGGGGAGGGTATGTGCTATGGTGAGTGCTGTGAATTGTGCAAGACTGTTGAATCACAGATCTGTACCTCTGAAACAAATACTGCAATATATGTTAAGAAAAAAAAGAAGAAGAAGAAGAGAGCAGGAGGGGAAGAATGAAGGGGGGGAGATCGGAGGGGGAGACGAACCATGAGAGACGATGGACTCTGAAAAACAAACTGAGTGTTCTAGAGGGGAGGGGGGTGGGAGGATGGGTTAGCCTGGGTATTAAAGAGGGCACGTTCTGCATGGAGCACTGGGTGTTATGCACAAACAATGAATCATGGAACACTAAAAAAAAAAAAAAAAAAAAGAATGAGCCTCCTCCCCAAATAACCAACCAGCTTGGAGAATACTTTCTGAAAATGTAATTCAATTATACTCACTTCAATTCAGAATTTGCTTCATATACTCAAGGCTTGGCCCTAGAGGATTGGAGAGAGGGAAAATAGCAGTACTAATTGTAATCTCTGCCTTCAAGAAGCTTTCCATCTTTTTGAGGATGGCACTAGTGTTGGCCTCCTCCCTACACCACTTCAGATCCTTTCACCCTCCCTCACTCCAGCAGTGCCTGGGTGACCACCCTCATACAGCCTCCTCCAGTTGCACATGTTCAAAGGCTCATGGGTGAAAGTGTACATCATGGAACTTCGAGGTTTAGCGTAACTGAAATAAAGTGCATTCATAGCGGGGAGGAGCACAGGTGATGGGAGGAGACGAGGCTGGAAGGCTCAGCAGGGGTCAGATCCTAAAGGACCTCCCAATCATGCGAAGTAATTTATCCTGATGTCAAGGAGCAGCCCTGGAAGGGTTTTGAGCAGAGAAGTGACTTGATCAGATTTATGTTTGAAAAAGATTCTCCTTGCTGCAGTGTGAAAAATTAAGCAGAGCATAGCAAAGCTGGAGGCAGGAAGTCTGCTTGGCAATTACATGTTGTCAATCCTGCCGTACATGAGAATCACCTGGGGAGCCTTAAAGATAAATATCAAGAGGTGGGACCCAAATATCACTTTTTTTCCTTCCAGCTCCCCGGTCATTCTCATATGCAGCCAGTGTCGAGAACCACTGCAGTAGAGGTACCAGAAGTCCAGCAGGGCCGGAGAACAGAGGGCCATGGACCAAGGCAGGAGAAGCATGCAGGGAGAGAGCTGAGGGCCCTGTGCCCTGCGGGTTGTGTCCATCCTGTTCCGTTTTCGCAGATTCGCACTCATTTTGGCCCAACTGGTTTTTAAGTTTAAATCAGTTGTGCAGAGGATTTTAGGGCAGTGAACCTATTCTGTATGATACAACAATAGTGGATACATGTCATTACCCATTTGTCCAAACCCTTAGAACATACAACACCCAGAGGGAACCCGAATGTAAACTATGGACTCTGGGTGATATTGCTATGTGCATGTAGGCTCATCAACTGTAACAAGTACACCACTCTAGTAGGGGATGGTGATGGTAGGGGAAGCTGTGCATGAGTGAGGACAGGAAGTAAATGAGAAATCTCTATATCTTCCTCTCAATTTTGCTGTGAGCCTAAAACTGCTCTAAAAAGTAGTCCATTGGGGCGCCTGGGTGGCTCCGTAGGTTAAGTGTCAAACTCAGTCTTGGCTCAGATCATGATCTCAGGTTGGTGAAATGGAGCCCTACGTGGGGCTCCACACCCAGCAGGGAGTCACCTTGAGGATTCTGTCTCTCCCTCTGCCCCTCCCCCCTCACCCGTGCTCTCTCTCGCTCTCTCTAAAGTAAATAAATCAGTCTTTTAAGAAAGCAAAGTCTATTAAAAATATGTAAAATTCACACAAAATATCCAAATTTCTGCTTCTCTAGGAAGTTGGAAGCTCCGGCCACACTGGGTCTGCATGCCTGCAGGACAACAAACCAAGGACTGGCTGCCCACTTTAGAAGTGGCACGCATGCCCCACGCCCCCACAGTGCCCACCAGTGCAGCTCAGTGTCAGTGCTATTTCATCTCACTTCCCACCAGCTCACCCATTTAACTGTCTAGTGCCTATCAGGATGGGAGTTGAGAATGTAAGAGCCAGACTCTACCGGGTGGGTGAACTTGTTAAGGATTTTCTTTTTGGGGACACCTGGGTGGCTCAGTCGGTTGGGCAGCTGCCTTCGGCTCGGGTCATGATCCCAGGGTCCTGGGATCGAGCCCTGCATCGGGCTCCCTGCTCTGTGGGAAGCCTGCTTTTCCTTCTCCCACTCCCCCTGCTTGTGTTCCCTCTCTCGCTGTGTCTCTCTCTGTCAAATAAATAAATAAAATCTTAAAAAAAAAAAGAAAGCTAAAATTGACAGTGACTGTTGAAAAGAAAACTGAAATTCAGGTCCCAAGTATCTTTTTATTTTTTTAATCTTTTTTTTATTTTTAAAAGATTTTACCTATTTGATTCTCTTCTGCCAGGAGACCTTCAGAGTTCTGTAAAAAGGCAAAGATAAGCTCACTACCCCCACGCTGCTTTTGGCCCTATGACTGCCCGTCCTGCCACTAGATGGCAACCTCCCCCAGGTACTGGAAGTGGACTCTCGAGGACTAAACTGGGGAAGCAGGAAGCGCGGATGCAGGGCTGCCTGTGTAGAAAGGACTTTAGTTTGATCCCAGCTTTCTTAGTGTGTGATTTGGAAATATGTTATCATCCCGTCATGCAATTTTATTAAATTGAGCAACAGTTTTATAGCACTCATCAAGCTCATACAGAGCTAATTCTTCTCTTGTTCATCTGATTCTGTTTCAATCTGCAGATGCTTAAATTCGGGAGACACAGGTCAAGCTACAGAGAACTTAGCTCCCTGAGAACTAGTACTTCTAGAACGCCTTATTAATAACATAATGGGGGGGGGCGCCTGGGTGGCACAGTTTGTTAAGTGTCTGACTTCGGCTCAGGTCATGATCTCAGGATCCTGGGATCTACCCACTGTGAGCAAGTTGGGCTCCGAGCTCAGTGGGGAGTCTGCTTGTCTCTCTCCCTCTTCCCCTGCCCCTCCCCCAGCTCGTGCTCTCTCTCTCTCCCTCTCTCTCTTTCATATAAATAAATAAAATCTTTTAAAAAGACATAATGGAGTATTGGTTAAATAAATTCTAATTCCAGGCAACCAATAGCCATTAATGATTTTTAACATTCTTCTTTTTTAGTTGGGGCATAATTTATATTACATTTGAAAGTACAATTTTTAAGTGTACAGTTTAGTGGGTTGTAATAAACGTACACACCAGTGTAACCACACCCCATTTAGGACACAGAACCTTTCCATCACGATGGTAAGTTCTCTTGTCTGCTTTCAAGTCAATCCCAATGACCTGAAGAAGGCTCAAGGCCCAGAGGAGTACAAACAGTGGGTTGAGCAGGGAGTCTGTGTGGCCTTGAGGATAATGCACACTGTAAGAGGCTAAATACAACTCATAATTACTCACAGTCTTGTGCTTTTGTGTTTTCCTGGTAAAATCAAGCAGTCATTTATTTTTAAGAAAGAAATGACATTTTAAGAATCAGTTCCTTTTACCCAGCATTTTAGTAACATAATTTTCTTCCAGATATAAAAATGCTCAAAGTTCTCTAAAATGTTTGATCACTGCTTGACAATTTGGTTCTTGTGAAGTTCTTTTACTTTGCAGTTGTCAGGCTGTCGCTGAGAAAATGATCAAAATCATTCAGTGAGACCATTGCTTTGTTTTGAAAATACTTCTTCCTGAAGAACTAATCGGAGCATTCTTCAGCCCAGGAGTTGAATTCATTTGTCAGCCTGCACTAAGCTTGCCTTTATTACTATGCTAGAGAAATGCAGTGACTTCTACTAAAAGATGATTTCTTTATTGTTGACTTCTTATGGAAGCATAACATACATGCAGAAAAGTACACAGCTCAATTAATTTGCATTAAAATGAACACACCCATGTAATCAGCACCCAGATCAAGTAACAGACTACCAGAACCCTAGAAGGCCTTCTAGTCACTCCAGAGGTAACCATTACCTTGACTTCTAAGAACATAGATGAGGGACACCCAGGTGGCTCAGTTGGTTAAGCATCTGCCTTTGGCTCAGGTCATGATCCCAGGGTCCTGGGATTGAGCCCCACATCGGGCTCCCTGCTCAGTGGGGAGTCTACTTCTCCCTCTCCCTCTGCCACTCGTGCTCTCTCACTTGCTCACTCATTCTCTCTCTCAAATGAATAAATAAAATCTTTATAAGAGCATAGATGAATTTTACCGGCTTTTGAACTTTCCATAATAGAATCGTATATTAGGTGCTGTTTTATGCCTAGTTTCCATCACTCAATGTTTTATTTGAGAAAGACATTCATATTGTTGAGTTGTAATTTGTGCTTTCTCTTTCCATTGTGTTGCCCTTCCACCACTTATTTATCCATTCCATATTGATGGACATGTATATTGTTTCCAGTTATTGACTATTACAAATAAGCCTGCTATGAAAATTTTTAAAAAATATCTCTCGATGCACATTACTTACATATTGCTGGAATCTACATTTGTTCAGCTTGAATTGGTGCTGCCAAAGTGTTTCCCAGTATGGTTGTACTAATTATACTCCTACCAACAATGCATGAGAATAGTAGTTGCTCCATTTTGACAACATTTGATATAATCAGTCTTTTTCACTTTAGGTATTCTGGTATGCACAGAGATATCTCACCAGGGCTTTAATTTGCTTTTCTTGATGACTAAAGTCGAGCACTTTTTTCATGCTATATATTGGTTATTTGGATATCTTCTTTTGTAAAGTGCCTGTTAAGTCTTTTGCCAATTTTCTGTAAAATACTTAACGCAAATTTTTAATTGTTTTCTTTCTTTTTAACTTTCCATTATGAAACAATTTCAGACTTTTGCAAAAATAGTACCAAAAAATCCCATATTCCCTTCATCTAACTTTGTATCTCCATATCTTGCTTGACTATAGTCCACTTATCAAAATCAAGAATTAACATTACTCATCTACAGACTTTATTAAAGTGTCATCAGTTGTCTCTCTAATGTCTTTTTCCAGACCAGGATTCAATCCAGAATTACACATTGCCTTTAGTTGTCATGTCATCTTGGTCTCCATTAATCTGGAATTGTTCTTGAGTCTTTGTCTTTAATGATCTTACCACTTTAGAAGAGTATTGGACAGTTATTTTGTAAAATGCCTTCAATTTGCTTTTGTCTAATGTCCTCAGGATTAAATTCAGGCTATGCATCTTTGAAGGAGTGATGTTGTATCCTCAGTGCATGATAGCAGGAGGAACATGATGTCAATATATTTTATCAGTGGTGATGTCAACTTTGATCACTGGATTAGGCTGGAGTCTGCCAGATGTCTCCACTTTAAAGTTACTATTTTTCCCTTTGTAGTTAGTAAATATCTAGTAATGCAGTAGGTACATACTCTGTTTCTTTTTCTCTACAATGTTTTTAATGTACAGTATTCACTTAGGTCTTCTTCTAAAAGCTTTATTGTTTTTCCTTTCATGTTTGGATATACAGCTGATTCTCTTTTAGGTAAATGTCAAGATTTATTATTTTCTCATATGATATCAAATTGACCTAGCACCATTTATGGAAAATCCATCTTTTGTTATAAATCAGGTGACTATATGGGTGAAGGTCTCTTTCTGCCTTCTCTTGTTACGTTGGTTCATTTGTCTATCTTTGTGTGACCATACTGACTTAAGAACTATACTATCACTTCTTGATATCTTTATATTTCTGGCTTTGATCTTTTTTCAAGATAGACTTGGCTATTTTTGGCCTTTTGCATTTCAGCTTAAATTTCAGAATCCATTTGTCAATTTCCACATATACCCCATAAACCTCTGATAGGATGATTTGGATTGTTTTGAATCTATAGATATAGATTGTTTTGGAGGCATTTACGATATTGAATCTTCAAATTATGAGCACAGTACTTCCCTCCATTTAATTAGATCTTTATTTCCCTTTATAATGTTTTACTGTTTTCGGTGTAGTGGTTTTGCATAGCTTTCACTGATTTATTCCTAGATATTTGATGTTTAACAATTTTTGAACTATGGAACTACATGAGCAGAGAATAGCATAGAGCAGTGGTTCTCAGTGGGAGGTGACTTTGCTCCCAGGACAACTTTGGCAGTGTCTGGAGACGTTTTTGTTTGTCACACTGGGGGTAGTGCTGGTGACATCTCTTGGGTGAAAGCCAGGGATGATGTCAAACATCCTACAATGCCCAGGTCAGTCTCCCACAATGAAAAATTATACAGCTGAAATGTCAGTAATGCCACTCTCAAGAAACTTCAGTATAGAGTTAAGAATTTCAAAAGCAAAAGTCACTTAATATAGTCATGATTTTTTTTGTACATTGTTTAGGAATTTTTGTATGTCATGTATGTAGTTACGTACAGTGACATTTTCATCATATTAAAGTTATACTTTCCTACTGGGGTGTGAATAGATCTTGGAATTTTCAGGATTTTATAAAAAGGGTGTTATAATTGTTGGGAGATAATTCTCCATGGGTTTTGGGTTTTCTGAGCAAAAGACATAGACCATTTTGTTCAAGGATGTTTGCATAACAGACAGCCTTGGAAACATAAAGACAGAGGCTTCCTGCAGAGAGTTGGAGATAGCTCTCCCTGGAGATATTCCAGGGTAATAAAGCTAGAGACCTTGCCCTTCCTTCCCTGGAGATTATTTGCTAACATTTTAGTGTAATAAAAGATAATACCTCTCTCTGGGGGGATAGGCATGTTTGTTAGCAGTTCCCTCATAAGATTAGGGGTTTCCTAATGCTCACTGTTCCTCAGCTGTGACACAGATCCACAGTATGCCCGGTATCCACCTCAGCGTACCCCTGTGTGGCCCTGGGACTTGGAGGCAAGATGGAGGCCATGCTGCCTGCTGTGCTGTGAGTAATAAAACTGTCTAAATCCATTTGGGCTTGTTGTCTCTTTACTGGCTGAATCTATAGATTCCATATCTTGGCTATTGTAAATAACGCTGCAATGCACATGGGGTGCATATATCTTTTCAAATTAGAACACACAGGTTTTCTACGTGAGAATCCCTCTTATAAACCTTTCATAGATTTTTTTTTATGCAAGCCTAATACACTGCTGTGACTTGTGATTGCGATGTCCTATTACAAAACCTCAGGAATCACTGGATTCTATGGTGCCCCAATGGGTTTGTGCCTAAAGCAGCACTAGTTGCCTGGCAGAAAGATGGAGGAGAGGAGATGGGGCACTGCCATTCTTGTTGCAACGAGCCTTGTAGAACTATTTGCCTCTTAAAATTCTGTGCATTTGCAACTTCGATTAAAATAAACATAATTCTGTGCATTTGCAACTGTGATTAAAATAAAAGCTATCTTTTTAAAAAATGTGGTAGATGGGATGAATAAAATGGACACAAGTAAAAATGGAACGAATGAATGTGTAAGATGAATCCTAAAGAGTCTCTCAAACTCAGAGGTAAAGGGCTAAAGCAAAAACAAAAACAAAAAGAAACAAAAACAACCAATGAAAGAAAAGTTAAGTGACATGGAGGATAAGGTCAAAAGTTCCTGCAGCATCAAACAGAAATTCCAGACCAAAAGAATGGAGATAACAGAAGAGAGATAATATAAAAGAAGAGCACTTCTGAATTCAGAAAAGAGTCAAGTCTTTGGAGTGAACAGACCTAAGAATGCCAACCAGGTTTAGAGAAACAGGTCCCACTCCTAAATGCATAGGGAAAGGGGAAAAAATCTTAAATTCTTCTAGTGAGAAAAACTAGATTGTTCCTACAAAGGAACAAGAATCAGTTTAACATCAGATTTTTCTTTGATACCAGTGGATTCTAGCAGACAATGGAGAAATATTTTGAAGGATGGTGTCAAAGTTAGTTTCCTTTAGAGCCCCCAAACATGGCATTTACATATATATTAGGTGATAGCAAATACTATTTTTTTTTTTTAAAGATTTTATTTATTTATTTGACAGAGAGAGAGAATAGCGAGAGCAGGAACACAAGCAGGGGGAGTGGGAGAGGGAGAAGCAGGCTTCCTGCCGAGCAGGGAGTCCGATGTGGGACTCGATCCCAGGACCCTGGGATCATGACCTGAGCCGAAGGCAGACGCTTAACGACTGAGCCACCCAGGCGCCCGATAGCAAATACTATTGATTGAGGAAGGGAGTGATTGGTTAAAAGTTTTATTATTGAGAGTCGCCTGGGTGGCTCAGTCGGTTAAGCACCTGCCTTCACCTCAGGTCACAACACCAGGGTCCTGGGTCGAGCCCCACATCGGGCTCTCTGCTCAGCAGGGACTCTGCTTCTCCCTCCCCCTATGCCTCTCCCCCTTCACTCATGCTCTCTCACTTTCTCTTTCTCAAATAAATAAAATTTTTTTTAAAGTTTTATTATTGAATTTTATCTTTATTTAGCTGTGATCAGAAAAATAGCCAACACTAATATAGAGCTCACAATGGGCCAATAACTCTTAAAAATTTACATATATTAAGTCATTTAATCCTTATTACACAGAAGAGGTAAGTACTATCATTATTCCCATTCTACAGATGAGAAAACTGAGACATAGAAAAGATCAGTGACTTTCTTTCTGTCTCCAGCTAATAAATGGTAGAGCTGAGATTCAAACCCTATTTTTATTTTGGAATTTAATGAAGATTTCCTTGCAAATAAATATTCTGTCAGTTTTTGTAAATATTCAGTAGATGATTGAAAAGAAGGTGCTTTCTCTGTAGAATATGGAGTCCAGTTTTCTTCATAACTATTAATTCTATGTCATTAAAATATTGTTCAGATTACTGCTATGTTTTTCAGTTTATCTGTCAAAGTCATAGCAGAGACCATTGAAAATTTATTTCTGCCGGGCGCCTGGATGGCTCAGTTGGTTGAGCGTCCAACTCTTGATTTCAGCTCGGGTAATGATCTCAGGGTCATGTGATAGTCGAGCCCCTAGTCGGGCTCCACGCTCAGCAGGAAGTCTGCCTGGGATTCTCTACCTCTCCCTCTGCCCTTCCCCCTGCTCATGTGCTCTCTCTCTCTCTCTCAAATAAATACATAAAATCCTTAAAAAATTATTTCTGCTTCATATTGTAAAAAATTTTTTAAGTTTCTTCTGCCTCTTAGAGGCTATGTTTTTGTTTCTATGTTCCAGACTTTTTTCATAGTTCTATATACTTTTTTATGCTTACTCATCCTTGAATGTTAAAAGTTTTATGTATGCTTTGCATTTGTTCCCAAACAGGATGAGCTAATTCTTCTTGGCTCCCTGCCTGTCTATTTGGATGCTGTTAGAACCTTCTTCTCATATCTTAAGCTGAAGGATTGGTTACCTTTCGGCAGCCTGAGAAGATTGTGGAGGGAGCCAGCTGGCAAGGAATGTCACCTCTGCAAGATTTCTCCCCAATGTTTTACAAAGCCACTGTCCCAAGGGGCCAAAAGTTATTTGGCCTTTGTCCTTGCCTCCTTCCTGGCAAACAGCCAGACTAGATATCAGAGAGGAGCTTGCCATTCAGAGTAAAAATTCTCCCTTTTTGCCTTAGGCCGCTTCAATAAGCATTGGGACGGGAGAGTCAGAAGATTGGGCTAAACCCCCACTCTTCTCTGGAAGTGTTCTGGTTATCTATTGCTCTATAAAGTAATCCCAGCAATCACTCACTATTGTTACCTCTCCTGATTCTGGTGAGTGACTGGGCTCAGCCAGGTGGTTCTCATGCAAGGTCTCTCATTTGGCTTCCGTGAGACAGAGAAGATGAAAGAGTCATCTCAAAGGCTTTTCCATCCACGTGTCTGGCACTGGGACTGGGGAAGTTCAAACTGCCAGGGCTGGAACAGCTGGGGCTTCTCTGCCTCGCTCTTTACCTTCATGTGTGCTGTCCATGTGCTCTCTGCAACATGGTGGCTTCAGGGCAGATCTACTTGCCACTCAAGGCTCCACAGGCATCCGTTCTGAGCAAGAGAACTAGACGGAAGCTGTGTCATCTTTTAAGACCCAGCCTCAAAAGGCACATAGCGTGTTACTTTCGTTGTGCAGTCCCAGAAGCTCACCCAAGGAGCCCATTCAATTTCAAAGAGGCCATCTCTTGACTAGGGGTGGGGGTAGGGGGCTGGATTTTGGAAGCACATGAGACTGAATACATCGTTGTGACCAATTTTGAAAAATACACTCTGTCACAGGAAGTTTGACACAATTTTGTTGAATTAATAAATGACCATATACCATCAATAGTAATACTTATTGACACCTACTTTATGTGAATATCTAACTGATGGAGCTGTTGTGAGGATTTATTGATTAAAACTGTATATCTAAAGTACTTGAAATAGTGACTGGCTCATAGTAAGTGCTTATATAGATGTTAGCGACACTCTACAGTTACAGAGAATTAGGGATCAATAAAGATAGTGTCCACTGACCACTCTTCCCTGCCATTCAGTTTCAGTTGTCCATTCTACTATTCAATAACTTTAAAAAAAATCTTCTTGGTTTACCTACTTGCTTCAATGGAACATACCATCTGAAACCTTCCTAAGAAAAGGCACACAGAAGATCAACTTTTTGAAATCTTGCGTGTCTGAAAATATCTTTATTTACCCCTATACTTGACCAATAGCTTGAGTGGCTATGAGAATCTACGCTGGAAATAATTGTCTCTCAGAATTGTAAAGGCATTATTCCATAGTCTTTCAGTTTGATGTGTTGTTATGGAGAAATCTGATGCCATTCTGGTTCTTGATCCTTTGTATTGTAGGGGCCAATGGCAGGTTGCTCCAAGATGGGCTGCTTTGGCAGGAACATTATTTTGAGTTCAAAGCAATCAAAACCCAGCTGATTTAAGAAAAGCTATTTACCTCCCCCTCAGCTGCCTGCCTGTACCAGGAAGAGAGCTATTAACAGATTCCTCTTTACCTAAGAAACTTACCTACATAATAGGGCAACTTTTGTTTTCCAAACATCTCCTCTCACCTTCCTGCTAATGGTCTTTCTCCCCTTTGTATCCTCAGACCCCTACCCCTCTTCTTAGCTCATATAAGTGTCATGTAGCCTCACTGTCTTTGGAATTTCCATGTCTGTGTGGACATGTCTGTGTGGATTTCCTGTATGAATGCTATTAAATTTGACTTTCTGTTGTTAATCTGTCTCATGTCGATTTGAATCTTAGTCCAACTAGAAAGACCTTGAAGGGCAGAGGAAATTCTTCTCCCCCGACAGTATGCAACCTCATTTTTCCCTCTGGGTGCTTGTCAGATCTTCTCTATTTCCCCAGTCTTCTGAAATGTTATCATGATATACCTTGATGTGATTCTGTTTTTGTCCATTGTGCTGGGCTCAATGAGCACTTTCAATGTGGAAACTCAATCTGTAAGCAGAAAGAATTAGGGGTCTTCAGAAAAAGACAGACATAGATTTCTCGACATAAGAAAAGTCATTTTAGGCCCCCCACCACCTTGTGAAAGAACGTAAGATCAAATAGCCACTATTAGGCCAGGAGATAAACCTAATCATATCAGGGACAATAAATAAGTGGTAAAACTCCCAGGGCTAATTCAAAAGTGAAGATTGACTTGTTGTAATTCTTAAATTATCTTTGCAGGATCTTAAACTTCTTTGAGCGCTCAGATAGCAGACCAACTGGAGCCAGAGAATTAATGACGCTGACCCTTGCCAGCTCTTGTGACTTTGACCTGGAATCTATTACCTTTTTTTTTTTTAATTTAAATTCAAGTAGCCAACTTATAGTACATTTTTAGTTTCAGATGTTGGACTCCATTCCCTTAAGATGACTTTTACCCCAAATCCCTGCCTAATTCCTCATTGCATAAGCCCTTTCATGAATATGTATGAGCCTGTAACTTAAAACTTCCCCCCCATTGTTCTGGGAGACACTACTTTGGGAAATATCCACCCGGTGTTCTCCTTTACATGTTGCAAGTAAAACACTTCCTTTTCCTAGTCTTCGGGCTTGGTTGTGTCTTTTGGCTCGACAATCACCAAGAGGCAAAGCCGGTTTCGGGTAGCAATATCCTGTAGTTCTAAAAATGTATAATTGGATTATTTAACTGATTTCTTTTCTGTTTCCCAGGTGTCTTGGGCTGGCTTTCAAATATTCTTATCTCTTTCTCTCCTTTTTGCCTTTTGTCTACACATCCTAGGATATTTCCTTAACTTTGTCTTCCTACCACTGTACTGAGTTTTTCATTTTGTTATCGTATCTTTAATTTACAAGAGCTCTGGTTCTCTGGGTGTTCATTTTTTAGAGACTCTGTTCTGGTTTTTATTCTAATTCTTTTTATTTCTCAAAGGAAATTGATAATGGATTTTTAAGTTTTCCTCTCTCCACATACTCTGTTTCTTTGAAGTTTCTTTTTTCCTGTTCTGATTTATGTCAGATTCTTCTCTTAAATTCTGATGATGTTCAGCTGTCTGTTCTTATTGAAGAGTGCCAGATTTAGCAAAACAAAACAAAACAAAACAGGACATGTAGTTAAATCTGAATTTTAGATAAACAATGTTTAGTATAAGTGCATCCTGTGCAATATTTAGGACATGCTTATGGCATAGAAGTATTCTAGGGGTGCCTGGGTGGCTCAGTCGTTAAGCGTCTGCCTTCGGCTTAGGTCGTGATCCCAGGGTCCTGGGATTGAGCCCCGCATCGGGCTCCCTGCTCCACGGGAAGCCTGCTTCTCCCTCTCCCACTCCCCCTGCTTGTGTTCCCTCTCCTGCGGTCTCTCTCTCTGTCAAATAAATAAATAAAAATATTTTTTAAAAAAGAATTATTTATTGTTTATCTGGAATTCCATTTAACTAGGTGTCCTCTATTTTATCTAGCAACCCTAAAAGTGAGATCTTAAATGCTGCCTGGACGCTATGTGCAGGTGGGTAGGACTTCACTAGGATAAGTTCACTAAAGGGTCGCTCTAGTTCATTGAGTACCTGATGATCTCTTTAGGTCTTTACTCTCCCCAAAGAAGAACATTCCAAACTCCATGTTCTGGCTGCCGTGTTAGAGAAATCACATAAGGAAGAATACTGTCCAGCTCAAGATTCATCATTAAGTTTCATGTAGATATTCAATTTCAGTACAATTGCTGTTTAAACAGAAAACCACAGGCCCAAAATGGCATCACTTAGGATGAGGCCCCAAGTCATTAAACCAAGACTTAATACCTAACCTGATTGCAGTTCCACGCCGGCCCGCCCCCTCCAGGAATGTAACCTTTAACCAGCCATGGAATTCCCTGATCAGCACTAGGAAATTTACTGATAGACCCCTTCTGTTCCCCTTAGGAGGGCAACCTTGTCTAAAACAATGGATTCTTTGCTAATAATTTCCTTTTTTCCACTCTCTCCCTACCTTTAACAACCTTTCCCTTTCTGTAGCCCTTTGGAGTTCCCCTCTACTCGCGAGACAGGATGCTGCCCGATTCATGAATCGATTAATAAAGACAACGGGATCTTTAGAATTTACTTGGCTGAATTTTTGTTATTTAACATTGCCACTTTTTTGTTAGTACCCCCATTCAGGGATGGAGACTAATTCCCCTTCCCTTGAACCTGGGCTCACTTTAGTGACTTGCACGACCTGTAGGATGTAATGGAAATAACATTCAGGGGCTTCTAAGCCTAGGTATTAAGAAGCCGAGTAACATCTACCTGGATCTCTTGGAGCATCCTATCTGGGAGCCTGAGCCTCCAGGTAGGAAATACGACTACCCTGAAACTGCCATGTGGAGAGAGCATGCTTACTTAGATGCTCTGCTGGCCAGTGCCCGCTGAGACCAGTCTCCCAGCTCACCTTGCCATGATACCAGACACGTGAGTGAATCCTCCAGACTGGCCTGTCAGCTGAATACCACTAAGTGACCTTTGTTGATGTGGTGTGGAACAGAGGATTGCCCAACCAACAAAATCATAAATACCATAAAATGATGGTTGTTTTAAGTCACCAAGTTTTGAGGTACTTTGCGAGAGAGACTTAAATAACCGGAACAATGTGACTACACCCGGAATGCCCCCATTCAAGAGATCCTCTGCTTTATGCCCTCCGGAGAATATGGTTTCAATCGTCTGCCGAAGTGGGAGAGGGCGGTGGCCTCAGTGCAGTACTGGGGATTCTAAACACAGAAAAAACCCGGTGTTTTTATTAAGTATACATAACCACTTTCAGAAGCACCTGGCGTAGCAAGACCTGCATAGTCTGAGAAATTCTGCCATACTATGTTGCTTCCTGGCTTGACCTACTCTGGGCTCAGGAGCCCCCTTTTTCTCAGGTCTGCTAAGTCAAGGATCACCTGTCTCTCTGCTTTCTAGCTTCCAAAATTTCTTTCTTTTTCCTCTCTTGTTACCTTGTTCTTGTGAGATTTTTTGTTTAATCTGCTTTTGTTTTACTTGAATTTCAAGAGAGAGCTGACACGAATGGCGTATGTTTAATCTGCTATCTTTAATCTAAAGGCTCCTTTGAGTCTTTAATTTCAACAATGGCATTAATATTTTTTTAAAGATTTTATTTATTTATTTGACAGAGAGAGACACAGCGAGAGAGGGGACACAAGCAGAGGGAGTGGGAGAGGGAGAAGCAGGCTTCCCGCTTAGCAGGGAGCCTGATGTGGGGCTCGATCCCAGGACCCTGGGATCATGACCTGAGCCGAAGGCAGACGCTTAACGACTGAGCCACCCCGGTGCCCCGGCATTGATTTTTTTTTTAATACTCTGTCTTAGATCAGGCTCCCTAGAAGCAGAGGTTCTTGTGTAAGTGCCTTACTTAGTAAGGGCTCATTCTTGGGAAACACTTGTACTTGAGACAGAGCAGGAGAGTGCAAAGGAAGAAGCAGAGCACAGATGTGGTTTCTACAGAAATTTAGCTCCAGTCCAAGCCCACAGGAGCTCTGGAATTGGAAGGGTATCACAAATTTATTCCTGGCCTTTTGTACCCCAGAAACTTGGCTTTGGACTGTGGCTCCCCAACCTGCTGTGAGGGCATTTATTAGACAAAGGGGCAGTTGTGAGCTAGGTGTACCTGCCTGGTAAAGGTGATCTTGGCAGAGTGCATCAGCTCCATTCCCAACCTTTTATTTGTTTATTGTTAGAGTAGCCTAATTGTTAATTTTTAAGGAATGCGATAGTCTCTCTAATCACTCTGAAGACATGAATTTTCCTATTTCATTCTTTTTCATCCTGATTTTGTTTCCTCTAGGTGAGTTCATAAAGTGAGGCTTAGAAACTTTAATTTATCAAAGCAGAGAAAAGGGGCAGAACGAGGTCTAGAATCTAAACCAGTCCGATCCTAAAACCCATGTTCTTAACCATGTCAAACCACCTTCTTTTGCTACATCTTAATGACATGATTTAATGTCACCTCTCCGGCTTTAAGGGGTGTAACAGCCACTTGGATTTTGTTCTATTGGATAGCAAACACACTTCCCCAAGCTACCTACCCTCTGTTAAATAAAATCCGAATTTGCCGGTAGATTCAAAGGATTCATTCTGCAAGCACCAAGCACCTACCATGTGCTGGAACCGGTACTAGGCGCGTGTGCCAAGACGACCTAGACTCGGTGCCTCCGAGGCCAGAGTCTCGGGGAGGCAGCAACGAACGCATAAACCGGTCTCACCCGGCGTGAGCGCGGCTCCCGAGCCGACCCTAGGGGCTGCCGACCAGTACCAAACCCTGGTAATTTCCTGGGGAGGAGAGAACGATCTGCGGCGGCTCCGAACTCCTATTCCCAAAGGTCTCCCCAAGGAAAGGGAACTCCGTTTTCCGCAAGGGAGATGGGGTACTACTGGGAACTTTTCGGGGGTATTTGTTTCAATGTACCGGCGTGATTTCACTTCCCACTGCTCGGGCCGCAGACTGGGCGAGAAAAAGTGCGGTTTCCCGGCGGGGGGGTTGGGGGGAGAGCGGTGATTCGTTGCGGGCCTCCGGGCCTCTGCCGGCGCAGGGCGGGTGCGGGAGAGGCTCGCAGCTCCGAGAGCGTGGGGGCGCCCGGGCGCCTCTGACCCGGAGAGTCCAAGTGCTCGGAGTCTGCGGAGGCAGGCGCGGGGCCGGGCGGGGCCGGGCGGCCGACGGGGCCGCGGAGCCTGCACAGCGGGCCGGGTCCCCGGAGGGGCGCGGGCACGTGCCGGGTGCAGCCCCAGGTCTGGGAGCGAGGCTGGTCCCCCGCTGGCCGCCAGGCGTGGGGGTCCCGGCCCCGGGCCCCAGGTGCGCTTCGCCCCACCTCCCGCAGGATCTTCCGGTCCCGTGTGCAGAGGGACAACCAGGAACTCGGACTCAGTCTCCACCCCGAAGTGGGGCGGGTCCGCCCGGGATAAGACCCGCTGCCGGGCCCCGGTAAGGGTGTGATCTGCGCGGCCGCCGGGGACGAGCTCAACCCGGTCTCGGCACGAGCGGTAAGGGGCCCCGGGCCGGGGTCCCGGGCTCGGGGAAGGGGGCGCAGCAGCCTCGGGGCGCCTCACGGGGACAGCCCTGCGCCGCGCCCAGGAGGGGGTGCCCGCCGCCTGCCTGCGGGCGGGGCTTGGGCGGCCACCGGGTGGAGCGGGCGCCGGCCGCCCGGGGTTTGCCCGAAGTGGGCCTCGCGCAGGCGGGTATCCACCGGCACCTTCGGGAAGGAGCCGTTGATACAGCTCGGAATGTAGACCGGTCGGAGACCACAGCAGTTTTCTCTTGAGTTCTTGTGTCAAGAGCTGCGCTGGCTTCGGGCATTAACAAGAAAGCATTGAGTTAATACTCCCTGCAGCTGACTCAGTCTAATACCTAAGTTTTCTTTTTCGTTCTTTCTTTTCTCCTTTTAAGAAACTTACTCGCTTTTCCTAGCTTCTTACCCTGTCTCTCCTCACGTATCTAATGGCCTCGGCAGAATGGCCGGCTGGCACATGGGAACCTGTTATTATGAGATCTATGACTTGAGTCTGCCAGCGGCACAGTCTCACTCTTTTGTCTTGGCTTTGACTCGCGGGAGACTTTGGGGCCAAAGAGACTTTTGCTCTTCAATAGTCTGCCCCACTGTAAGTGCTCCCTGGGTTGATGCAAGTCCAGGAGCTGTACTGAGTAACCCACACCTTTCATGACAAGTGGGCATCTGCTCTCTCCAGCTGACCTTGGGAAGAAGGGATAGGGTCACCCCCTCCAAATTATGCATCCCACCTCCTCCTTACATTGCAGGTAACACTTCTGATAGCCAACCCCTAGCTCTTTCCTTACCAGGGAGTTCTCAGAAGACACAGAGGTGCAAGAGCAAGCAGGAGGGCAAGGGAACAGGAATGAGATGGGTAATCACAGCCACCCAAGACCTGCTTCCTTCCCAGAGCCCAGCCCTATCTGGTCAAGGCCAGATCCCTTAGATTCAGCTCAGGCCAGATTTCTGTTGTTTTGGGGGAAACACACACACACACACACACACACACACACACACACACACACACACGTGACTGTTAGATCAAGGGCGTCTATGGATTTCCCTCCTAAATATTTTTGTATTTGGCTAGGGATATTTTTTCTCTGAAAGCAAGTAGGAGAGTAACATGCAGTCAAATCGAAACACACGAGCCCTCAGCATCTGAAGAATGAGCCCCATGGCCATCCTCAGACTCATATCCTTTGGCCCATTTCTTTATGTCTAACCACTCATTTGTTTTTCCCCATCTTGATCCTCTGCTTGTCCATGAAGCCCACTCTTCAAGAGCGAGTACAGGGCACTGCCGGGAATACCTGAAGCTTCAGCATAAACCAAGGGCCTGGGGGGTGGGGGCCAATTATACCTCGATCTTTGAGATTAAAAACACTTTTTATGCTAAAACAACCAGATATATTTTAGAGTGGAATTCAAAATTTGTACCTTTTTAATATAAAACAAGAAACTTAAAATTTTTTTTTGCTTGGGGTTTGGGCTGTGATTTGGCCCATACCTAGCCCTTGAAGGTTTGCTTTCACTGCCGTTAGGGCTACTGTGGAGGCAGTTTGATGGGTGCTGCCGTGTCCTACCTGGAGGGACTTTGAATAACAGTTGTCCTTGGTTACTCATTTAGTAGTGATTTCAACTTGAGGTAGGGTTCCTAATCTTGTTTTACAGATGAGGTGGGTGTGGGGACACGTTAATGGCCCTAAATTCTTGAGGGGCTTGGCATGTGGACCAGAAAATAAACTCATTCCTTGTGGTTGGGCAGAGCTATGTTGGATGGCGGGTTCTGCTGGATGTAAGGTGTGGCTTTTGAATCCCCTAGGCTGGGTGGACTTGGAGATGGAGAGCTTTCTCAGCAGAGGTGTCTAGGCAGGGGCCCTTGTAGCCCCTTTTGGATGGGGCTGTGAAGGGTAGAAGGTTAAACTAAGATGACCTCCAAAGCCATAGCTTCCTCACTTCAGGGTACATCAGAGTTCCTCAGGAAGCTTGCACAACATGGAGATTCTTGCCCCAATCCCCAAGATTCTCATCCAATATGACAGGGTTGGGCCCAGGAAAATGCATATTTAATAGGTTCCCTGGATGATTGTGATTCAGATGTTTCTTGGACCTTGCTTTGAGAAACTAAGCTTTAGAAGCACTTACATGAATATATGCATGCTTGATAAATAAAGTCAAGCATTACAAAAACCTGGAACTTCAAGGAACTTAGGCCTGTCATTATGCTGTAAATAATGTGGTAAAGCTGACATTGTCCCCATTCTCAAGGACAGCTCATTATTATACCTATCACATCAAATGCACCCCATAGTTTTATAGTGCTTGACACCCCTACGCCAAATAGAGGGTCTAAAGCAAAGGGGTTTTGTTTATTTTTAAACTTAATTGAACCTGAGATGGATTACTGTATTAAGAATAATTTACCTAGAAATTTAGGATTTGTTAGGTCTGTTGCTTGTTTTATTGGGACTAGCTTGTTAGTGTTCAGTTGTGTCTGCACTGGACTAAGAGCTTTTGCTATGGAAACCTGAACCACCACCTTTGAAGAATTCTTTTTAAAGGTTCAAGATATTTGAGGTCAGTAAATTGCCATATTGCTTCTTGGTCCAGATTGCTAGACATAAGAACCTGGGTGAATGTTTTCACCAGAATGAACCACAATCAGCAGGAGGGATAAATTGCAGCTATAGGCCAGACTATAAATTGCTCTGGAAACGACCTCCACCAACCTCACCTCTCCATCATTAACCCTTTAAGGCCTACAGCATGAGTGGCCTGACTTGTAACAGAACAGGAAGTCCCAAGAGTGGCCTTTTGTCAGGTCAGTAGAAAGACCTCCCTGCCCAGTCGCTGTGGATTCATTTCTCTGGGTTAAGGCACTCATCCCCCCTGCACCCCTCCCACCAGAGGTAACATTAAATTATTACCAGAAAGTAACATAGAAGGTTTGTGATGGGAACAAGTTCTCCTGATTTATGTGTACTTGAGTCATCTCCCGTGGAGGAGGTCTTTAATAGATACAAGCCCCGTGGTATAATCAGTCCCCAGCAGCTTCCCTCTTGCTCCTCTCCAGGGGGCTCAGGAAGGCATTTTCTGGGTCCTGCTTTGTTTCAGCTTTTGCTATTGATGCTTTTGGATGCTATACAAGAATCCGTTGACTCAGTAGTTCTCATCCTTGTTAGTTACAGACCCCTTTGAGAATCTGGTTAAAGCCATGAATTGTCTCTTGAGAAAAAGAAACACATATTTGACATTGTTCTTACAGTTTCAAGGGGTTTATGGACAGCTGTCTAAACCCAGTCATGAATACCTAGCAGGTACATAGATGGAATTGCCCTGAAATTTGGCAGTTTGTTAAAATTTTAAAAATGGATTTGCCTTTGTTCTAGCAATTTGAATTCTGAATTTATCATAAAGATATACTTGGATATGTGTGTAGAGGCATGTGTACAAGGATATATATACTGCAGCTTGTTTGTAGCAGTAAAAGATTGGAAATGAACTAAATATCTGTCACCAAAGGGCTGGTTAAATTATGGAACATCTATTCATTGTAGTACTGTGCACCTGTTAAAAAGTGATGCAGGTTGACAAGAACAGATATAGAATGATATCAAAGAATCTTTTAAAAGAACATTTTTTAAAAAAGTAAAATATAGGTTTGCATGGTATTCTACTCCTTTTTTGTAAGAATGGAGACTATCGTCTATATGCTTGTTAATGCATTAAACAGTCCTGATAGTATACATAGGAAAATTATAACAGTGGTTGCCGGGGCGCCTAGGTGGCTCAGTCGTTAAGTGTCTGCCTTCGGCTCAGGTCATGATCCCAGGGTCCTGGGATCGAGCCCCACATCAGGCTCCCTGCTCCGCGGGAAGCCTGCTTCTTCCTCTCCCACTCCCCCTGCTTGTGTTCCCTCTCTCGCTGTCTCTCTCTCTGTCAAATAAATAAAATCTTTAAAAAACAAACAAACAAACAAACAAAAGTGGTTGCCAAAACAAGGTAGAGGGGTAAAGTTCATCCAGACTTATCACTTTATACCTTTTTGTATTATTTGAATTTTTTAAATCATACTCACATATTATCAATTTTTTTAAAATAGAGAGCTACAGCTATCACCTACCCATTTAACATTGCTTGTGAAGAGGGAGAATGAAGTAGAAATGAAAAATACATGTGTATTTTAAAATTTTCCAACCTCAAAATTAATACAAGATCATATATTTTCTTATTTGTATACAAGGAGCCAGTATGCAGTTATGCTTCGGTCTCCAGTGAGATATGATAGCAATCACTCGTTCTTATCATACATTTCAATTGGGCTAATTTTTCATTTGGGTATGCTCCAGCTAGTTCCAAAAAGAATGTAAGGTGCCTTGAACTGCATGGGGGAGAAAGCTCTGTATGTACATGGGCTGATGAGTTCCATGTGTTTTTAGCTGCAGAAGCAGAGACAGGAGTAGATGGGTTAAGTCCCAGCCTGTCGACTAGATAGACCTGCTAGGGCAGGGCCTAGGTCAAAGTCCTAGCAATGGTACCAGATCCTGGGCACTGAGGGGCCTGGCCTTGGCTTCAGAGCCTGACTCTTAGTCAGTGAGGCCCCCGCCTCTGCATATTGGAGCCTCCATGTCACAGATATTAACAGCTAATGTTCACCAGTGTTTCCTAGGAGCCTGACCCTGTGCTAAACAACTGGCATGTCATTTATTAAATTTTCATCCATAATAAGCGGGTGCTACCATTATCATCCCCATTGTATAAGTGAGGAAACTGAGGCACAAAGGGGTTCAGTAATTTGCTGGAGGTCACGTATTAAGGGCAAGTGGTAGAGCCAGGATTTGAATTTGGCAGTCTGATTCAACATCCTGTGCTCTACCACTCTGTTATACTATATAATGGGTTAAGAACGGGGAATCGGCCTGAAAAGGCAGGGCTGGGGGATTAAGCCGGCTGTGGGGCTGGCCTCTCTCAGAGGGGAAGAGGTAGAAGCTGTGTCCGTACCACTTGTCTGAGATGAACTTGATGCTGACCTGGGTCATTCTAAATATCCAGGGGGTCCCGCATGATAGGTGGGTGAGGAGTGCAGCAGTTACGGACCAAGACAATGTGCTACTCTTGATTCCGTAGGCCCATCCAGGTGGTAGCAAGACTTGGGGCAGCATTTAAAGGCAGGAGAGACAGCCCAGCACTTTGGGGAAGAGTCTTCAGGTGCGAGGCAGGATGTCAGCAGCCCTGCCAAATGAATACAGGTTCACCCATTTATCATATAATGTGACAGGCACTGGAGATTTGAAGGTAAAACATACAGACCCTCTCCTTAGGGAGATAAGCAGATCAATAATTCAAAACTCATAGGACTGCATGATAAATGATTTGATACACTTTGCACAGACTGCCATAGAACAATAGAGGAGGTGTGCCTAAGTCCATCATGGGTGGTCAGAGAAGGCTTCCTGGAGGTGCGAGAGGAGAAAGGTTTATGTACAGGCACAGGGATGACAAAGCAAGACCATTATTCACTGGAGGTGTGGCCTCTTGACCAGAGCAGGGCTAGTCCCAGACAGAAGAGTGGGAGGGCCCTCAGAAATTAAGGTCATTCTGTAGGCCTGTGGGGGACAGGACCAATTGGTCTTGGGGGACAGGTCCTAGAGGGTCCATAGTCAGAACTACTGTCCTGGATGGTAGATCCTCATTTTCTTTTGCATCTGCTCTAGTGCTTAGCCCCTTTGTCTAATAAATGTTTTTTTTAATAAAATGGAAGTGCTGGGCACCAGGAAGGAAATCAAGGCAGAGATTTAGCCTTGGAAAAACAAGACTCCCTGTTTCCCTGTCCTACGCCTGGCCAGCCCTTCAAGGTTCAGCACGGACATAGTCTCCTTCCCTGTTTGACTTAATCTGGGTGAGGGACCTCTCCAGTAGGCGTGCTCCTCTTTCTCTGTGATTCTCCTGTCACAGAAATGCTCACGCCTTACTGTGTCTGATTCCAGGCCTGGGCCGCCCCCTCAGCCCTGAGCTCCTCTGAGGGCAGGAACTACACAGCCCCCATCCCCTGGCCTAGCACATAGTGTGTGTTACTATGTGTGCTGAATGAATGTATGATTTCCCACGGCCTGGAAAATTGAGTCCAGTCTCCAAGCTCAACCTGCCACAAAACGACCCATTTGTGAAAATTACCTTTCTAGAACTTTGTCTCCCACCGCTCTCTTCAGAGTCTAAAGCTCCAGCCCCACTGCAAACGAAGTATTTTCCAAATCATAGCTGAAGCTTCATTTTTACAGTTCTCTCTCCGCCAGCAAAACCTTTCACTATTGAAATCCTATCTGTCCTTGGAGGCCTAAGTCAAATGAGAACATTTGACTAGGGGTGGGGTGGGGAGGGGTGGGGAGCTTAAGTCTCTCTTCTCCTGCCCTGCAACTCTGCAATAGTTAGCACCTGCTGCTTTGTCTTGGATTGACTGTCTCTCTTACCAGCTTGCATGCTCCCTGACAGCAAGATACTGTTTCCTCCATCTTTGTTTGTCACAATGCCTGGTACCTGATGAGGCAAAATCAATACTTAAGTAAGGACTGTGAGTGCTTGTGCACATGGTGAGCGGCATTTTTGGAACTGGGGTCTCATGCAGGGACCACCTGTGTGAGAATCAGGGCCTGGAACAGGATGTGAGGGGAATCCCCAGGGGTGCTTATTGAAAATGGATTCAGTAAGGTCTTTGGGCCCCACCCAAGATTTACTGATTCAAGTTCTGGAGTACAGCATCCCTAAAATCTGTATTTCTAAACACTCCCCAGGTGCTTTTGGTGCACACTAAAATTTGAGAACTTTTCCTAGATACCGTGTTAAGTGTCTTACAGTCTGTATTATAATTAGGATCCTTTTGAAGCCGTAGCCACAGACTCGGTGTCCTGATATCATCCAAGGCCAGAAGAGAGAAGGAAGTTGGCAGGATAACTGTCTTTATAATCTGGGGAAGTCTTTCTCCGAAGCCTCTTGGTAGACTTGTTCTTATTTCTCGTTGGCCTGAAGTGGGTCACTTGGCCACTTGAAAACCATTTGTTGCCATTGGAATGGGGTTGCCTCAGACCGATCATTATTTCTTCCTGGGATGAGTCCTACCTTCCTGATTTTCCAAGCCCAACCACTAAACTCATGAAAGTTCTCTTAATGAGGAAGGAAGGTATGATGGGGGTTGACATTATTACTAATCCTCTCAGAAATTCTGCACAGTAGTCACTACTATGTCAATTTTATGTCAGGATAGAGTAGCCGTGTTAGGTGGGGTTAAATCTGGAGGGCAGAGCAGAGACTGGAATTTGGCCCTTGTCCTGGATTCCCAGCCTGCTGTGTCCAGCATGGAATGATCTCCATTACAGCCTCTGCCAGCATGTGGGAAGAGAACTGAATTCAGAGTTTCACAGATATCATAAAATAACATCAGGTTTGCAGGAGTAATGCATGTTTGTAGTGAATGGTTTTGAGAACTCTGTTATTTAAATAATCTTTGCCAAACACATTTCCTGAGTCATATTTATACAAATATTTTAAAAGTGTTATGACTCTCCCCGTTAATAGAATTTTTCTTGTTTTTTATCCCCATTCCCTTATACTTGATGTATGATCATGAATGGGAATCTACACTTAGGAATGACCATGGAGCATTTTGAGGACCTTTTTGAGCATCAGTAGTTGGAATCTAGAATCATTACTGTAGAGCAGTAGTTCTCAAATTTGAGAATGCATCAGAATCACCTGGTGGGCTTCTTACAAATCAAATTGCTGGGCCCTACCCTCAGAGTTTTGTAGGTGTGGTGTTGGGCCCAAGAATGTGCACTTTTAACAAGTTTCCAGTGTATGGTGACTGAGTTGTATGAACTTCTTTTAGGTTGAAATACTGGCCTGCTGTTTATTGAAAAGATAAACATAATCGTGCACCTGGCACATTCTACCCTTTCCAGATTCTCTTGAGCTCCCTATTATAGCTGCCCTGGGGCCTCCACAGCTGGGCTATGATTTGGGGAAACTGGATTCCCTGGGTTTTCTGTGCTTTGGTCAATTTATGGAAGGCTTATTCCTTGGAACTGAGAGGGTGGAGGCCAGACATGGTTGTGAAATAATTGAGACACACAAGTGGAAATATGATACGGTTCCACATAGGAGATACCTACTAGCCAAATTCAGAGACAAGAAATAGAATGATGGTAAGCAAGGGCTGCGGTAAGGGAGAAATGGGGAATTATTGAATGGGTACAGAGTTTCTGTTTGGGATAATGGAAAGTTCTGGAAATGGATAGCAGGGATGGTTGCATGACATTGTGAATGTAATTAATACCACTGAATGGGGCACCTGGGTGGCTTAGTGAGTTGAATGTCCGACTCTTGGTTTCAGCTCTAGTCATGGTGTTGGGGTCTCGGGGTCATGGGCTTGAGCCCCACATTGGGCTCCCCGCTCAGCAGGGAGTCTGCTACTCTCCCTCTCTCTCTGTCCCTCCTGCTTATGCTCTCTCTCTCAAATAAATAAATCTTTAAAAAAAATACCACTGAATTATATGCTTAAAACTGGTTAAAATGGTAAACTTTTTTATGTTTATTTTATCACAATTTGAAAAAAATCTTGCTTTCTTTACTGTTCTGTCCCCTGGTGGTGTGCTGGAGTGTCCTTATATCAGCCTATTAGAAGTGATTGTTAGGGGCGCCTGGGTGGCTCAGTCGTTAAGCGTCTGCCTTCGGCTCAGGTCATGATCTCAGGGTCCTGGGATCGAGCCCCGCATCGGGCTCCTTGCTCGGCGGGAAGCCTGCTTCTCCCTCTCCCACTCCCCCTGCTTGTGTTCCCTCTCTCGCTGTGCCTCTCTCTGTCAAATAAATAAATAAAATCTTTAAAAAAAAAAAGTGATTGTTAAATTTTCAGGGGTTCTGTGACCTTATTCAATTCAATTATATGAACTTAGGAGTAAATAAATTATATTAAAATATAGATATTTATAAATAAGTTGTATTTAAAATAACATCACTTTCTAATTATTTTACTACGATGTATTATTATATATGCTCTTGTGGTTACTTATGTCTGTTCTGTCTGTAAATACAGTATAATGGTGTCCCACTGCCTACCTATTCCTGGTTCTGAGTTCAGTGACATCATATTGGTGATTTGAAATCAGTCATGTTGGAAATATTTATGGCAAAGAAATAGCTACAAATCAGAGTTTTCTTTCTTTGGAGAGCCAACTGTTAAGTTTATCAGCAAACTCCTGGTCTTACCATGTCTTTTTTTTTTTTTTTTTTAAGATTTTATTTATTTATGAAAGAAAAAGAGAAAGAACAAGCAGGGGGAACGACAGGCAGAGGGAGAAGCAAGCTCCCTGTTGAGCAAGGAGCCCAATGCGGGACTCAATCCCAGGACCCTGGGATCATGACCTGAGCTGAAGGCAGACACTTAACCAACTGAGGCACCCAGGCATCCCTGGTCTTACCATGTCTTATTGGTGGGGCAGGGTTGGAGTAAGTTTGTAGGAATAAAGCTTGGGATCTTCCAGGGAAACTTCGTTAAATTGAATTGTAGCCCTTTCCAAACAGCTGTGCCTTTGGGTATTTTTGGGTGCCTAGAAAAGAAGAGGTTGTGGCTAAGTTTAGTGGGTGGGAAACAAAATGACTCCTATGGTAAATGAGTTACTTTAACAACCTGGGCAAGAATTTCCTCAACTGGAACATGAAAAGGGGTGGGAGAGAAACTAGTAAAAGTGATTGCTCTAGCAATGGGAAAGGGATACTTTTTTTTTTCTTAAGATTTTATTTATTTATTTGACAGAGAGAGACACAGCGAGAGAAGGAACACAAGCAGGGGGAGTGGGAGAGGGAGAAGCAGGCTTCCCACTGAGCAGGGAGTCCGACCATGGGGCTCGATTCCAGGACCCTGGGATCATGACCTGAGCCGAAGGCAGACGCTTAACGACTGAGCTACCCAGGTGCCCCGGGAAAGGGATACTTTTAAAGAAAGTTTTTTTTACGGACATTTCCCAACATATACCCAAGTGAGAGAGTAGTAAAATGAACCTCTACGTATTTATTCATCACCTGGCTCAACAATTATTAATATTTCACCAAAAAAGAGACTTTCCAACTATTGAAGTAATAAGAGGGAGGAGTACAAAGGAAAAGATGGCCAGACATGATTGAAAATTTCTCTTCCAAATTTTGGCTGTACTGAATTAAAAGGATAATATTAAATTGGTAAAATACTTAATAATACATTTTAGATATAAAATATTAAAATTTATAATATAGGAATAATTTCTGTAAATTTTGGTAAAGCACCAAGATGCTAAAAATAGGTGAAAAATGCAAACAGATAATACACAAAGGAGGACAGGAGTTGAAAAAAGGGAGTCAGTGTTCCTACTACTAATTTTAAAAAGCAAGTTAAATCAATAATAAGATTTAGTATTACACCCAAATATTACATTATAAAGAAATAAAGCAAGCAAACTTATGGCTGGCTGGGCTTTGGACGTCCTTGTAAATTTGGAGGACAACTGGAAATATAAGTATCAGATATCACAAGAAATACGTCAAAATGAAGAATAAAATATCTTACAAAGCTAAATATAAAGATTGTAGCCATGGTCTTAAAAAACCCGAACAACCAGTAGTAGGGACATTGAATAAGTTATAAGATATCAATATAATGGAAGAGTATAATTTTAGTACAGTGATCTATATGGTGATTGAGTGCAGTGTGAAAAATTAAGAGGAAAGAGTAGAACGCAAAATCACATACATACTGTGATTACAGTTAAAATATTGGCACAAATAGAAATAACAGTAGATGGTAAGTTTACGTTGTTTTAAAATGTCCTTCTCAGTGCTTAAAGTTGATTAAATAATTTACAAAATAAAATGAAAGAGGGAAATAGGGGATTGCTTAAGGCCTCACAGTTTCTACAGTTCCCTGAAAGTTAATCTTTTCCATTCATTGGCAGTGGAAAGATCCATAATTTTCAGCATTGCAACAGAAAATTTTACTTCTACCCACATTCTGCTGGGTTTAAGAAACAAGTTTATCAGCTTGCACAGGCAATTTCATAACAACTGGAGGGAAGGAGAGGCTAATACGACAGGTAAAAGTAGCACTAACTGCCCTGTATTGTTACCTGCCATAAAATCCAGAGGTTGCTAAAACAGAAATAAAATTATAATAAATAAGCCAAATAATAAATTTTAATATATAAATTATATTACATTATAATTTAATTTAAATTTACCAAATTTAAATTTCTGTTGCTATATTCTATTGCTAAAACAGAAATAAAATTATAATAAATAAACCAAATAAATTTTCTGTCATGTACATTTATTATCTTTGATATTCAGAAATAAATAAAGGTTATTTTTAAAAAGTCAGCCAGTATTTTCTGTTTTATCCTTCCTGTGATATTTCCTGAGGTGGTAACACTAAATTTTTTATGATCTCTGCAGATAGTCTCCATTTCTTTTAGAAGGATTACTGCTGGAGGATTCTATTTTTATGAAAACAAAACAAAACAAAAAAACCCACAAAAACAATTTAGTTGAAACCAAACTGTAGTGGAAAGAAAGATATTTAGATATGACTTGGTGAGCCCTCTTAAATACATATGTATGTTTTACAAATCTAAAATGTCTTGTCACTTGATTAAATAAAGGGAGGGAAAGGATGATCATAGAAAATTAACCTGGGCCTTGATATGATGAGTACAGAATATTTAAGCCAAACTCTTTAGTCTCAGAGGATTTCTTGATGTTATTACACTAGTCATTTTTCCCTTCCTATTAATTAACTAATTAATCTTTAAAGATTTTTATTTATTTATTTGTTTGTTTATCTGAGAAAAAGAGAGAGAAAGGGAGTACCAGTGGTGGGAGGTGCAGAGGGAGAAGAACAAGCAGACTCCCCACTGAGCAGGAGCCTGACCCAGGGCTCCATCCCAGGACCCTGAGATCATGATACCTGAGCTCACAGGTGCCCCTCCCTCCTATTTAGAATGTGTGTTATTTTGCCAAATAGTGAGGATGCCTGATAGTTCCCTGAACTTTTCTTGTGAACAATTAAGTGGATTATTTCCAGGAATAGACTTTCCCTTTAAATATTCTGAGGTCTAATTCCTTTTCTCCTCTAGCATTTTGTCCTAGGCTATATTGTGTTTTTCTTTCTTTTTTTAACAAATGGGGAAATGAAAGCACTAAGAAGATGAGCAAGTTTTTTTGTGAGATTTAAAAGAAATCATCTGGTCATTCACATGAAGTGTTTAGAACAGTATCTGACACATGGTAAAATAAGTGCTCAACAATAGCTACAATCATTGTTATTAAACAAGGCCAAGTATGTCGAGAGCAGTGGTATGCAATAGAAAGACAGGGCGAGGCACAAATGTGTTTGAGTTATCTAGTAGTCACATTTTAAAAAGTTAAAAGAGACAGGTGAAATGAACTTTAATAATATAGATTATTTTACACTTTACCCCGTAGATCCAAAGTATTATCATTTCAACAACTAATCAATAGAAAAAAAATATTAAGATGTTTTACAGTCTTCTTTTCAAACTAAGTTTTAACAATCTGGTGTGAATATTTTACACTGACAGAACATCTGAATCTGAATGCTTAATTTTCTTTCTTTCTTTTTTTTTTTTTTAAAGATTTTATTTATTTATTTGACCAAGAGAGACACAGTGAGAGAGTTTTGTGAAAGCCCTTCTGGAGAAGACCATCATTCTTAGGGTTGAACCCTCAAATACAATAGAAAATGTAAAGGCCAAGACCCAAGATAAGGAAGGAATTCCTTCTGATCAGCAGAGACTGATCTTCGCGGGAAAGCAACTGCAACCTACTCTGTCTGACTACAACATTCTTTTTTTTTTTTTTTAAGATTTTATTTATTTATTTGACGGAGAGAGACACAGCGAGAGAGGGAACACAAGCAGGGGAGTGGGAGAGGGAGAAGCAGGCTTCCCGCCGAGCAGGGAGCCCAATGCGGGGCTCGATCCCAGGACCCTGGGGTCATGACCTGAGCCGAAGGCAGATGCTTAACGACTGAGCCACCCAGGCGCCCTGAATGCTAAATTTTCATCAGAAATATTTTATCTGTATTTAGATTTCATAAAATTTAGTTTTTATGAAGATTCACAAACCCAAATTATTTTAAATATACTTAGAAGTTTTCCAGTATCTGAATTGAGTACCAAAAAATAATTTTCCTTTGATATTTGCATCCACATTGGAAAAACTGGTTCATCTTTTTTAGAAGCCTTGATTTGACTTTGAAACTAAAAGCATAATACTTTTAAAACTGCATTTGTCGGGGCATCTGGGTGGCCCAGTCAGTTAAGCATCTGCCTTCAGCTCAGGTCATGATTCCAGGGTCCTGGGATCGAGCCCCCACATCTCCCTGCGCAGGGAGCCCGCTTCTCCCTCTCCCTCTGCCTGCTACTCTTCCTGCTGGTGTGCACTCTCTCTCTGTCAAATAAATACATCTTTAAAAAAATAAAATAAAACTGCCTTTGTCCAAGTTAATTCACTAACTTCTGCCAGTTCAGTCTCCTTTTTTCTTTACTGTGTGGCTCATCATGCCTCTGCCTCTCCACTAAATTCCACATCAATAACATGCCTTGGTTTTAAATTTTAAAACGTGTCCATGTCTTTTACTAACCTGCATAGAGTTACTTGTCTTTAGGTTTGTTGAAGCAATAGGTCAGACATTTACCACAGTAACGTCTGTCAAAGTAGCTAGCCGTAAACACTTCAGCACCATATTCATTTGAAGGGTGCTCCCCAATGAAGGCAACAGTTTTGCCATTCTCATCCACCTTACAGTATTTCAACACAGCCAGCTTAACCTTCTTTCTCTTATGTTTATTCTTCTTGGGAGTGGTGTAAGACTTCTTCCTTTTCTTAGCACCACCACGAAGTCTCAACACGAGATGAAGAGTGGACTCCTTTAGAATGTTGTAGTCAGGGTGCCTGGGTGGCTCAGTCGGTTAAGCATCTGCCTTCAGCTCAGGTCATGATCCCAGGGTCCTGGGATTGAGCCCCGCATCGGGCTCCAAGCTTGGCAGGAAGCCTGCTTCTCCCTCCTCCACTGCCCCCTGCTTGTGTTCCCACTCTCGTTCTCTCTGTCAAATAAATAAAATCTTAAAAAAATAAAAAGAATGTTGTAGTCAGAGTACATTCCAGTTGCTTTCCCTCGAAGATCAGTCTCTGCTGATCAGGAGGAATTCCTTCCTTATCTTGGGTCTTGGCCTTTACATTTTCTATTGTATTTGAGGGTTCAACCTTAAGAATGATGGTCTTCTCCAGAAGGGCTTTCACAAAACTCTGCATCTTGGCAACTGTTCCACCTGAGGTTGAGGAAAAGGAAGAGAAGAGTCAGACCTGGAGACAGAGGAGAGGGTGTCCGGTAGACTGCTGGCTCGAGAGGGGCTGAAGAGCACACAGTCCCATACTTTTTTTTTTTTTCAAAGATTTTTTAATTTATTCATTTGACAGAGAGAGAGACAGCGAGAGAGGGAACACAAGCAGGGGGAGTGGGAAAGGGAGAAGCAGGCTTCCCGCTGAGCAGGGAGCCCGATGTGGGACTCGATCCCAGGTCCCTGAGATCATGACCTGAGCCGAAGGCAGTCGCTTAACCAACTGAGCCACCCAGGTGCCCCTATTTATTTTTTTTTTAACTAAAAAATACTTTGTTATAATTAAAATAAGAATTTAAATTTTTTCAAAAGATTTTATTTATTTATTTGACAGAGAGAGACACAGCAAGAGAGGGAACACAAGCAGGGGGAGTGGGAGAGGGAGAGGCAGGCTCCCCACTAAGCAGGGAGCCCGACCATGGGGCTCGATCCCAGGACCCTGGGATCATGACCTGAGCCAAAGGCAGACGCCCAACCAACTGAGCCACCCAGGCGCTCCTAGAAGAATTTAATTTTAATTACAAATTATAATTTACATAAATATCACTGTAGCTGGTGCTGTCTATAAAACATTCAAGTAAGCACATGAAAAAAATTACATCAGTGCAAAGAAAAATATTCAGAGTGAGCAAATGTGTTGGTGCCAGCTAGATGGGTGGCAGGATTAGGGGTGACACTAGAAAAGGTGTAGTGCGCCTGACGTGTGTACTCAGTGCAGGGCTTAAAGTGAAATGCAGCTGACCAAAACATAAAAGTTGTGTGTTATGGAAAAATAGTTTATACTGCATCAATTTGAAAATTTAAAATTAAACCAGATTTAAAATTCAGTTTCTCAGTTGCACTGGCTGAATTTCAGTGGCTCAGTAACCACACGGGGCTTGTGGCTATGGCATTGTACAGGGCAGGCGTAGGGGCTGTGACTTCCAAAAGCCAGGATGCACCCCATCCCGTGCACCTTTTTGTGTTGGCATCAGCTTTAAGCAGGTGACAAAGTTGTTGGTACAGTGCCTGGTCCAATTCCCAGTTCCTAGCTCGTTTTCTCTTTGTTCCTCTCTGCTTCTCTGAGGTGGCACCTTTTCCTACCCCCGATGCTGATTCTCTGAGCTATAGATATGTAATATGTATTTGTTATAATTCTAAATTATAAATACATTATAAATTATATGTTATATATAGTTATAATTTATATATAATATATAAAATGTAAATGCATAAAGTATACTTCCCAGCATGCATTTCTGCCAAGGTTCTTCTCATTGGTCACCTTTTCCTGCATCCATTCTGCCACCACAGTGTCCATCCCAACACCTCTTTGCTGGTTTGGGGGTGAGTAGGGCCAGTAAGGGATCCCCCTCGCAGCTGCTCAGCTCAGATGGGTGGACTGGAATGAGGTTTTCTGGATGGATCCCCTTAACAGACAGAGCTGCAGAGGAGGTATCACGCATCTCCCCATCATCATGCACGCGTGCACATACTCATAACCACTCTCTGTCTGTCTTAAAGTAGCTTCAGTTCCTCTCAGCTGCTGACATAATCTCATGTCAGTCCTAGTCTTTTCGGCTTTGTCATGAGTTTCTTCTTGTGCCTCCCCATGCCTTCGTCAGGTTTTTAATGACAAATTGAGAGGGGCTGCATCAGAAACAGCAAGTTCCCTATGTGAATCAGAATTCCACTGTGGAAGAATTTTAACAGTTCTGTTTTTGTATTCTTCTGCCAGAGTCAGCTTGAATTCTGGCGAGGTTTGGCGCACTGAGGGAGTGGCTGCCCTAGGGGCAGGGGGAGATGCCCCCACAGCTAGAACTTGCCAATTTGCTGAGCATGGGAGGTGGCAGGAGAAAACGTGACATTTAAGAGAGCAGTGTTTATTTTCTGCTCACTTCCAGATCTCCAAGGTTGGGCCAGTGTAAATCTACGAAGGAAAACTCAGCTGCTTTTCCTGTTCATCTGGGAAGAGAGTTTTCTGTTTTCTTCCCTCCTGGGCAAACAGAAGTGGTGTTGATAAGGAAAGGACTGGGCTGCATAATATGTGTTTTTCTACCTACAGGTAAATAAAACTAGCTGGACAACAGGGAGCCTGGCCACATGTTTGGTTTCTCGCCGACTCACTGCAGCTCCCTTCCTTCCTGTGCTCCAGTTTCTCATTCAGATCCAGGCTGTCTGTTCCCTTCCTGCATGACAAGGATTTTGTAAAGAAAGATGGAGTGGATTTTACTTTCTCTGGGAAGAATAGAAGAGAAAGACTAGATGCTAGATTCAGGGTTCTGATGAGGTGCTTCTCTTGCTTTATCCCTAAGACTCATGCTTGCTGACACAAGAGAAGATGTCAAGACCTTGGAATCTGGGTCTTGGGACATGGCAGCCTGTAGTTTGTGATTCATAAGGAGAGGCTAGGGTGACCCAACTGCAGATGGACACGTGAAAACATGATGCTGAACAAACTAGAACTGGAGATCAGTGCAGTAGCTTGTAATCAGTTACTTGGAGTTTCTGCATTAGATTCTCACTTGTCTGGAATAGTTTACTTATGGTTTTTCTGAAGAAGGAAAATGGAATAAAGTGACCTTTCACATTTCCTTGAGGGCCTCTGATTCTAAAATAACTCCGAAAACGGGTCAGTAAACATGATGTAACCTGTGGCAAAGCCTAACCATGAGAGACAGATTTTCTCTTTAAATAATTGTTAAACCTGAGGAGTTTAACAATCATTTTACCCATGATGCTGTGCAAAAGCTATATGGAATTTGGGGTTCACTGAGTTGGGTTTTACCTTAAAAGTAGGTATTGCTCAATGAAGGATAATAGCAACGTGCTTCCCCTAAGAGGCCATTACCAACCTACAAAGCTGAGACCTTGACCTCTTAAGCTATATAGATGTGTATTATTTTACTGAGGTATAATTTACATACAATAAAATGCACAGATCTTACGTTGTTAGTTTGGTGCGTTTTTTTTTTTTTTTGTGGTTTTCATATAAAAAAAAAAAAAAACTATTCTAAAAAATTGTGGTAAAATACACCTAGGATAAAATTTACCATCTTAGCCATTTTTTAGTGTATAGTTGAGTGCCCTTAAGCACATTTACAGTGTTCTGCAACCATCACCACCATCTAATCCACAGAACTCTTTCCATTTTGTAAAACTGAAGCTCTGTACGTGCTAAATTATTCTTTCTCCCTTCTTCTACCCCCTGGCACTGCTATTCCACTTTCTGTCTTATGAATTTGACTTCTCTGAGAGGAATTATACAGTATTTGTGACTTTTTCACTTAGCACAGTGTCCTCAGGGTTCATCCATGTTGTAGCACATATCAACATGCCTTACTCTTTAAGGCTGAATAATATTCCATTTTATGCATGTATGTACCAGATCTTCTTTATCCATCCATCAATCGACACATGGGTTGTACATTGTTCCACCTTTTGGTTGTGAATAATACTGTCCTGAACATGGGTATACAAATATCTCTCCAAGTCCTGGCTTTCAGTTCTTTTGAAAGAATATATATGTATCCAGAAGTGTATATGCCTAGAATATATACCCAGAAGTGGAATTGCTGGATCATATAGTAATTATCCAATTTTTATTTTTTTGAGGAACTGACATACTGATTTTCATAGTGGCTCTACCATTTTACATTCCTACCAGCAGTACTCAAGTGTTCCACTTTCTCTACATCTTCCCCAACACCTGTTATTTTCTGTGTGTGTGTGTGTGTGTGTTTGTGTGTTTATAGGAGCCATCCTAATGGGTGTGAGGGGAGTTGAGTAAGTTTGAATAAGTTTTGACGAATGCATATAATTGGGTACTACTACCCCAATCAAGAATCAAGCTAAGGAACATCTCTAGCACCACCTAAAGTTACCTCTCTCATGCTCCTCTATAGTTAGTATCCTCTGCCTCATCACTACCTCCAGTCCTTGGAAAGTGGGGGCCCAGGATGGAAATCCTGTGAGCAGAGTCCAAGGAAGGTGCTGTCTTAGCATTCAGACAGCTGTGAGGACAATGATCTTTTTAAAAATTAATTAATTAAAATTCAATTAATTAACATATAGTGTATTGTTGGTTTCAGAGGTAGAGGTCAGTGATTCATCAGTCTTATATAACACCAAGTGCTCATTACATCAGGTGCCCTCCTTAATGTCCATCATCCAGTTATCCCATCCCCCAGCCCCCTCCCCTCCAGCAACCCTCAGTTTGTTTCCTATGATTAAGAGTCTCTTATGGTTTGTCTCCCTCTCTGATTTTGTCTTTTATTTTTTCCTCTCTTCCCCTATGATCCTCTGTTCTGTTTCTTAAATTCCACATATGAGTGGGATCATATGATAATTGTCTTTCACTGTCTGACTTATTTTGCTTAGTGTTATACCCTCTAGTTCCATCCACATCATTGCAGATGGCAAGATTTCATTCTTTTTGATGGCTGAGTAATATTCCACTGTGTGTGTGTGTGTGTGTGTGTGTGTGTGTGTATCACATCTTCTTTATCCATTCATCTGTTGATGGACATCTGGGCTCTTTCCATAGTTTGGCTATTGTGGACATTGCTGCTATAAACATTGGGGTGCAGGTGCCCCTTCGGATCACTACATTTGTATCTTTGGGGTAAATACCTAGTAGTGTGAGGACAGTGATCTTGTCAGAGTACAGACACACACAGACTTGGTGGCCAAAAGAACCATATGGGAAGTCCGGTTTGACGTGTTGGTGGTAGATGTGAAAGCCTGAAGTCTGTACTCCACAGATGTTTTTAATACAGGTGGAGTTGGTAACCCACGCCTTAAACAGCTCACTGAACAGGTAATGGTAGAATATGTAGATGTGGCAGACAAAGGTTACCTGGAGAGAATAGTAATAAAAAGAATAGTTAACATTTGTTGAGTACATAATGTGTGCACTATTCTAAGTACTTTGTATGATGCAATAACTGGTTTAATCTTTGCAACAACCCTATAAAGTAATTTTGTTACTAATTCCATGTTACCAATGAGGAGACTGAAGTACAGAGAAACAATAACTTGCCCCAAATCATACAGCTACAAGTGTATATAGGAGAGTTATAAACCCAAGTTGGTTGGGCTCCAGGCTCTAGCCACGTTGTTATAGAGGAAGGATGACATGGTCTCTGAGGGAGGAGTTCCCACCATCATGTGAAATTAGTAACTAGACCATGAGGTTGGCTGCACCACACTCAGGCTTGGACCTTCCTGTTGCCATTTCTCGTCAGAAGGATGGCATGGATTCTCCCATCCTCATGGGATACCAGCATCTGCCAGGGGAGAGAACCCAATGCATTATTACCATGCATATGACCCACAGGGCAGACCCACCACTTCCCTGTAGACGGACATTCCATCTGCAAAATGAAGGGGTGGGCTGGGCATTCTCTGAGGTCTTCTCTACCCTGACGGCCCTACACTGGCAGAAATGAGCTCTTTCTGGAGCAAGTGTTCCCCCCCCTCCATTTCTACTCCTGCTTTCTTGGGGCACTTACATCTCAACCTTGGAATTACTCTCTCACCTGTGCTTTGCTGGACATTTTGATCTGACACAGGGGAGAAGCAACTCTGGAAGATAAAAAGAATACTTCTTCTAAGTCTAGAACATCACTGCCATAGCACAGAGCATAAGTAACTGCCATCTAGGGCTTGAGAAAACATGTCACAGCTGTGCCAAACCCATCTTAGGCTTTGAATGAAAGCCCGTAATGTTTTTGGTTCATAGCATAAGCCAGACGAGCTATTTCTGGCATTCCTTCTTTCTCCCCCTACTGGTATACCCTGGGTAGTCTTAATATTGCTGGCAGTATGATACATATAACCAAATGGGGTCATAATTTCTAACCTCCTTTGATACTCGATTCAGACTACCCCAAGAGCATGATGCATCTGTCAGTCTCTGAGGCAGGCTGCACTTCGTGGGCACTTGTGTGTTATGGTTGGATCAGCCATGACCCCCCCCGCCCCACCATACTCAGCTCAGGATGCTGGATCTTGATATGGGGGGTGGGGAAGATGGGCACAGAATGTGCTTGGATGGAATCCTTATGTCTCTCCCTGGGAAGGCACTACTCTGACCGTGTCTGCTCCAAAAAACGTTATCACGGAGCTGTGTTACATTGTTTTGCACCAGAGAGGCTGGATGGCTGAACTAGGGCAGGGGCATGTGGGTTGGAAATGTGCTTTTTCTTCATGGGGTGCCTGGGTGGCTCAGTCAGTTGGGCATCTGGCTCTTGGTTTCGGCTCAGGTTGTGATCTCATGGGTGGTGGGATTGGCCCCAATGTCCCCTCATGGGGCCCCGTGTGGGGCTCCCTGCTGACGGGGAGTCTGCTTGAAAGATTCTCTCCCTCCACCCCACCCCCTACTCGCTGACTCGTGCTCTCTCTCTCTCTCAAATAAATAAATAAATCTTAAAAAAAGAAAAACGAAATGTGCTTTCTCTTCAGAGAGCCAACAGTCTTGTATTCGACACTTTTGATTGGGAGCTGTCTGCCAAAGCGTAGCCAGTTGCTGCCAGATAAGTCTGGGAGAGGAATATTTTTGTCGTGGTTTTGTTTTGTTTGATTTTGTTTTGCACCCAGCTTGTTAAAGATATGAAGAACAAGAATGCATGTAGCTCAGCAAAAATGTGACAGTTTACAGTATTTATTCCATTATTACTCTAAGAGCTGCTAGCATTGTCGCCTGCCTGTATGCACGTGGCCACATGCGTGCATTTGGCCTGTATGATATAAAGGTCTATAGAGTCAGACCGTGAAGAAGCAGCTCCTACCGCCTACTACTGCAATGACCTTGGGCACTATGCTTAACTTTTCTAAACTTATGTTTTTTTTAAAGATTTATTTATTTATTTATTTGACAGAGAGAGACACAGCAAGAGCAGGAACACAAGCAGGGGGAGTGGGAGAGGGAGAAGCAGGCTTCCCGCGGAGCAGGGAGCCCGATGCGGGGCTCGATCCCAGGACCCTGGGACCATGACCTGAACCGAAGGCAGACGTTTAATGACTGAGCCACCCAGGTGCCCCTCTAAACTTATGTTATCACTAGACAGTGAAAGGGCAAAATGATACCATATGGATAAAAGCACCTGGGCACTCGATACAACTAAGTGGTCAATAAATATTTACCTACAAATAAAGTCTCTCTAGCTCCAGTGCACAGAGCAAGGAATACAAGGCTAGCTTTCCTGATGCTGAGCCTGCCCCATGGAGGATGAGCCCCATGACCAGAGGGAGGATGACTAAAGGCTGGAGGTGACCATTCAGGAAGGTTTGGTAGAGGGTCCTTGCAATGGGAAGCAAGTTCAATGGAGTTATCTCTAGCAGCCTCCAAGATTTTTTCTTTTTTTTTTTTTTTTAAAGATTTTATTTATTTGTTAGGGAGAGAGCCCAAGCAGGGGGAGCGGCAGGCAGAGGGAGAAGCAGACTCCCCACTGAGCAAGGAGCCCGATGCTGGACTTGATCCCAGCACCCTGGGATCATGACCTGAGCCGAAGGCAGACTCTTAACCGACTGAGCCACCCAGGCATGCCCAAAATTTCTTTTTTAAATGATAGAGTACTCTTGAACAGAGCATAGGGGATATTCTCTGCATGAAGGGTATATAGGTGGGAATTAAGGTATGCTTTTTAAAAAAAATTTTAAAAGATTTATTTATTTGACAGAGAGAAAGAGAGAGAGAGAGCACAAGCAGGGGGAAGGGCAGAGGGAGAGGGAGAAGCAGGCTCCCCGCTGAGCAGGGAGCCCAATGCTGGGCTCGTACCAGAACCCTGGGATCATGACCTGAGCTGAAGGCAGCTGCTTAACTGACTGAGTCACCCAGCTGCCCCTACGGTATGCTTTTTAGCACCTAAAATGGTGCCTGGCATGGGGCAGGCATTCCGATCACGTTTGTTGAATGAATGAACAAATGTGCATGAAACATCAGTGAAACTATCCTATCAGTCCCATGATTGTGAGCAATAATCAGCATTACCACTACATCAACTTCTTGTTTCTATGGTCACTGTCCTGAGAGGAGGGGAATCCAGTTTGTTTGCAATTAAGAGTTAAACAAAACAAAACAAAGCACTGCTACCAACAAAAGACCAGCCGATGAGAATGCCACAGGTCTTCAGTCCACATGTGGTACTGGGAGTTGCTCAGATAACACTTAGGAAAAGTGCCGAAGCACTATTCTGTGCAAGCTGAATACAGAATGCAGAGAAACAAGGAAGGGTAGCTACACATTTACAAAGCTTATCAGAATATGCTTTGATTGTGCCCTACTCGAAGCTTGTGCCTGGGGAAACCGAGGTATTATGTGAAGTACAGAGACATCTAGCAAGGCAAGCATTGAACTGGGAGTATAGGACCCAGCCCCTTGCTCAGCAAGCATTTAGACCACCTCAGCTATCTTTTTATTTTTCTAATCTTATCTCTTGATGTAATAGAGAACTCACCATAGCCAGCTTTCATTATTATATCATCCAGCTGGTTTGCAAAGTGGAGGTAGTAGTCGTGACTCCAAAGGTTATTGGGTAGATTAATTAAGATAATGTAGAGGAGTACTTAAAAAATGTACCTTCCCTCCTTCCCCCTGCCTTTTGGACAAAGGAATCTTTGGCATAGAGAAAAGGCTTTAATAGACTTTGGCATGATGTGGAAACGACAGAGAAGAAGTGGGGATGTTTTAAATTGTATGTGAAACGTGTGTTTTAGAATTATTTATGGATTGAAATTGTTATTATTGTCCCCCACCATGCTGTGAATAAGTGGCTAAAATTTGGACAAAAGACTGTCAATAAGTTGTTTGCCAGGTGCGGGGCTGGAATAGATTCTTCCCTAAGATTCTTAGCAGTCAGGTTTCCAAATTTGTCAGCCTTCCTTTGGCTTATACACTTGGCCTTTGATTAAATGTTTGAAAATGCTTATTTCTCCAGACTCAAACCCCATCACGGCAACAAAACTTCCTTTACTTTTCGAAGGATCTAAGCTCCAAGGAGTTTGGGTTGCATTCATTTTCCTATTTCATAGACAGTTTTGAAGTGCTTGGGCGGGGTCCCGGCACACCCTCCACGAATCCACAGGCTAGAAGTTTAAATCTGTCATCCCGTGGGATGCAAAATGAAACCGAGTACCAGAGAAAAATGGTGAATGACTCACTCACATGTGATCTTCCAGGGAAGAGAGGGACTCAGTAAGAGTGTGTCACAAGGACAGCAAATCCCTTCCTAATGAACATTCCGGTTGCCCCTCCTGGGACCAGGGTCAATATCATGAATCTGGATGGAGGCCACCAAGTTATGTTGGGGTTCCAAGGGGAGCATCCAGTACTGGGGTGAATTCAACATGGTGCCACATCCAGCAGGACCAGAGAAATTGCATTCATTAGCACACCAGGAAGGGGTTCAGCTCTCAGGGACAGGTTCATATTTACAGGCTCACCACACACATGCTGATAATATCTTTATTACCTTGAGAAATATATGGGGCGCCTGGGTGGCTCAGTCAGCTAAGTGTCTGCCTTTGGCTCAGGTCATGATCCCGGGGTCCTGGGATCGAGCCCCGGGCTCCCTGCTCCGCGAGGAGCCTGCTTCTCCCTCCCCCTCTGCCTCTCCTCACCCCTGCTTGTGCTCTGTCTCTCAAATAAATAAATAAAATCTTAAAAAAAAAAAAATGTAATTGTTACTGAGACAAAAATCCTTGTGCTCCAGTACTCTGAAGACAGGTCCATGTGGGAAGCCAAACTCTAGTCCAGGGGTTGCTTGGCAATCACGGAATCAGAACAAAGGGTATTAGATAGATGACACAGCCATGGGAAATATCTGATCCTGGACCATTGGATCTAGGGCCAAGCCACCCTTTCCTTAGGACAGGGCTTTGATGACTATTTCAAAGTAAGCCTCTCTGAGGATTTTATGTGGAGCTCGCACACCATCTTTCTTTAAATATGCTAATGCTTTCGGCAAACTGGCCATAGGTCAGCAGCCATTCTTTCTCATAAATGAATTTGCATATCTTTGTTTTGATGGTTGTTTGCTGATTTTACTAGTCTAATGCGCAGGAAACCATCTAATTTGCCTGTTTTCCAAATTCTGGGTGAGTGGGGAGGAGTCCACCACACTGCCGCCTCCATGTATGGCCTCCTTAAATATTACATGAAGTCCGAGTCCTTGTTCCATGTAGCTGCCCGAAGGACATAAGGAACTTTCTACTTGAGGTCATTTCTAGCAGTGTTACAATAGGGCAGTTTGTGGGACAGTGTGAAAATGATCTTCTTGTACACCTAAGCAGAAAACAGTATCGATCTGTTCTCGACATATCTAATTTTTCTTTATGAAGCCATCATTAATTACTTGTGCAAATTTTTGTAATCTTTCCTGCAATAAGTTGAACTTATTTATAACTCAGTATTCCCTATGTAACTGCTCTTGGGATATGTCTCTTATGTTGTGTTCCCAGCTTTCTTTCAGTTGCTCTAAAACCGTGTCTTAACATTTTCAGAAGCCCTACTGTGAGCCCTAGTTGTAGAGTTCAGGTATGATAAAGAAGTTGCAGTCCCCCCCCCACCCCGACTCCAGACTGCATAACCCTTAGAGTTTTTTAGACATCACTCACATATGGGCCCTTCCGTCTTCATCTTCACATCTTGAAGAGCCCCTGGTGCTTTTAAGGTCATTGGAGCCGTGTCCAAACCTGAGTGGGTTTGCCTTTTTCCTAAAACTGAGGCACAGTTGCTAATTATTTTGCCCCACCTGTGAGCAGCCAAGAAGCTTTGGAAACCCCCACACGAAGTCTGAGTCATTATGAACCTGGGGATACTGTTCGGTTTATGGACTTGTAGGCTGGCCTTCAGAGAGAAAGAATGAATGGATCAAGGAAGCTGCGGCAGAGAAGGGTTCCTATAAAGAGTCCTTGGCTCTTCAGGCTGGAGGAGAATGTGGGAGGACTTTTAGAGGTTGAGCTTCCAGAAGAAGGGCATGGCATTCTTTGGGAGCCGATCATTTTGTGCAGTTAAGAAGAGGCCTGTGGCAATTCTGGGAGGCGAGAATTCTACCACTGAACCACCAATGCCTTCCTGTGACAGTTCTGTTCCAGGGGGTGGTCCGAGTGATTCCTTCCCCTCCTTTCCACTCCCCACCCATCCTTGCCGAGAGTTCCTGACACCTTACTGGGTGCCAGACACTGTGCCAGTAAGCGTGAGCGTGGGTCAGCTTTACATGTGTTATCTGATATCTGATCAAGGGGTACCATTTCCTGCCTTCATTTCTATAATCTATTGAGAAACTTGCTTGGTGCTAGTAAATAACAAATATACAACAGCTGTCTCTATGTAAATGGACTAAAGCTGTGTGCTGTCCAAGTTTCAAAATAAATTGGCTAAAAGCACCCTGTGTTCAAGTATGATACATTTTTTTCCCTTTAGTAAATTATTTCTAGCTCATTGAATAAGATTCTCAGTATTTCCAGAAGGTTTTGTGCAAGCATTTTTTTCCACTTCTTGATGTGGTCAAAAGGATTGGAAGTATTTATGTTAAAGGCTGGCTTTTGGAGGACGTGTTTCTCTTCCCTGCCTCCTTACTTGTCATCTACAGCAACTCCCCCTTATCCGTGGGGTATACGTTCCAAGAGCCCCAACAGATGCCTGAAACTGTAGGTAGTATGGAACCCTATTTATGCTGTTTTTCTCTATACGTACATGCCTATGATCAAGTTTAATTTATAAATTAGGCAGACTAAGAGATTAACAACAAGAACTAATAATAAAATAAAACAATTCTAATGATATAATAAAAGTTATATGAATGTGGTCTCTCTCTCAAAATATCTTATTGTACTGTGGTTACCCTTTTTTTTTAAAGATTTTATTTATTTACTTGAGAGAGAGCAAGCGAGAGAGCACGAATGGGGGGAGGGGCAGAGGGAAAGGGAGAAGCAGGCTCCCCACTGAGCAAGGAGCCCAGGACCCTGGGATCATGACCTGAGCCGAAGGCAGGTGCTTAACGGACTGAGCCACCCAGGGGCCCCTGTAGTTACCCTTCTTCTTGTGATGATATGAGCTGATAAAATGTCTGTGTGATGAGATGAAGTGAGGTGAATGATGTAGGTGTTGTGAAGTAGCATTAGCCTACCATTGACCTGATGTCAGAAGGAGAATCACCTGCTTCTGGATTGCCGTTGCCCAAAAACACAGATAAGGGAGGATTACCATATTCCAAAACTATATAGAAACAAAGGGAGGGCCCTTGTTCCTTAAACTGGGTCTGCTAGATTGTCTACCAATTAGCAGAAACTCAATCCAACTCACATATAAATTATACTTAATGAGGGATATTGGCGCATTTTGATCATTCATATGATGTGAAACAGGGCCTCCAGACAAAGTCATGGCTAAGTCTCAAAGAGCCCTGCTCTTGGCTTCCCCTAGCACATTCTGGACAAACAAGAAATACCCCTTCCTACTCCCACAGATAGTCTTGACCCTACTCTAACCCCAATTCATGCCACTCTGGCCCTTGTTCATGATGCGGTTGTTCATTCCTCAAACACAGTAAGTTCATTGCTGCCTCAGGGCCTTTGCATTAACTATTCCTTCTACCTTCAGTAGTTCTCCTCCAGCACTGAATAGCTAGCCTCTCTCCCCATTCAGGTCTTAGCTCAGACGTCTTCTTGCCACCCTGTCCAGGCTAGCCCCTTCCCAGTGACCTGATCACATCATCTTCCAACCCAGGATTCAGCAAATTTTGTCTGTGAAGGGCCAGATATTAAATATCTTCAGCTCTGTGAGCCATATAGTCCGTCACAGCTGTTCAGTTCTGCTGTTGTAGCACGAAAGCAGCTGTAGATAAGATGTAAACAAATGGGTATAACCAAGCTCCGGTGAGTCTATTTATGAACACTGAGATTTGAATTTTATATAACATTCATGTGTCACAAAATATTATTCTTTTGACTTTTTGCCAACGATTGAAAATATAAAAACCATTCTTAACTTGTAGGCCATTCAAAAAACAGGATTTGGCCCATGAGCTGTAGTTTGCTGATCCGTGTTCAATAGCATTGTCCTGTTGTACTTTCATCTTACTGATATCTGAAATCATCTTATTTATTTATTTGTTTATTTGTTGTCTGCCTTTCCTGGTAGACTGTAAACTCTTTGAAGTCATGTTCTTTGTCTTACTCACTGTATTATCTCTGTCGACTAGAACAGTGTCTGGAATATAGAGGTACTTTATGAATATTGGGTGATTGAGTAAATAAATCCATACAGTCCATGAGCTACTAAATCCAGTAAAGAATCCCTTCCAAATATTTCCTATGTATATCCCATTCCAGGGGCCACACCCCACCTAGGTCTCTGCCTCTGCCTGTCTGTTCCTCAGTGCTTTCTCAAGCCTTCCTGACCCTGTCTCTCACTCCTGTCTGTTCTGTAGAATAGGGTCTTGTGGAAGGAAGCATGTCTTTTGTTCTATCATTTCTCTGCAAAAACCAAAACTTTTCCACTATTTTCCCATTACCTACAGTATCAAGTCACACTCCTCAGCTGGGCATACAAGGCCTTGCCTATCAGTTCCCTACCTGATTTTCCAGCCCTATCTCTGAGCCTTCCCTGGAATGAGCCCTCTGCCCCAGCAGCCTCGTCTCCTCATTGTCCCCGAAGCCACTGCTTATTCCCACCTTTGCTCAGGCTGTGCCCCAGAACAAGTTGGCATTCCCCTCAGGAAAGAATTGAGCTCCCTAAGTGGTTATAAGGCAAGTCTGCAGTGATGGGAGACAAGGACGAATGGAGCTGAGCCTCAGGAGAGCTGAAAGATGAAGTGAATGTGAGCAGATTGACTCAATCGGTAATAAAGTGGAAAGGATTTAGTAATTCTCGGGGTATAATTGAAAAGTGCTGCTTGGGAAAGTGGCCTAGGCCAGTGCTTTTCAAAGTACTGTGCAGACAAATATTGGGGGAATCTTGTTAAAATGCAGACTCTAGCAGTAGGTCTGGGGTGGGGGTTGGGGGGCCTGAGACTGCTCCCAGGGGATGCCCATGCTTCTGGCTCCAGGATGATTCTTTTGAGTATCAAAGAGCTAACAAAATGCTTAGGAAAGCAGCCTTTTCCATAGGACTCAGATATGGAAACAGGAAGTCAGTTGGCCTGTCCCTCAGAGGCCTGCCTGTCAATCATGAGACCAAGAGTCCTGGCCCAGAGTCAAGTCATTCCTTGCACTCTGAGTGACTGAGTACATGTGCAATGATCGAGCATCCTTGCTGCACAGAATGGAGGACAAAGCTGAGTGTGTAAGGCTACAGCTTTGAGGGAAGAAGCACCTGCACATCCCGAGATGGTGGCAGTGAAAATGGTCATCTGGAAATGACAAGTCTAATGTGGGCTGGCCGCTGGCCGTCCTCACACACGCGCACACGCTCATGCGCACGCACACACGCACAGACACATGCACACACGCGCACAGACACGCACACACACGCACACACAGAGCATGGGCTGGAGTGCTGTGCTTTCCCTAACACGGCTGCATTATCTTTTCTCTCCAAGGAGACACCTGTTCTGTTCCACTAGAGCTTACTGTTCGGAATCCAGGTTTGCCTTGACTACAAGTAATGTACTTCATCCTAACAAACAATAGGAACCATTTCTGTAATGTTTATCTCCAGACAGAAGAGCAGGTCGGAAAGTGTTTTGTTGGAGTAATAAACTCGCTTGCTTGAGCAGTTTCTCTTTAATTATTAACCCGGCCTTTGTATCTTTGGCTAATCAGTAGCTGGCCTTTCGATGACAGTGGGTGTTATTTCCTAATGGTTTAACTTCTGCAAACTACAAGTTATCCTGATTAATGATTTTGATGACACATCTCTCATCACAGTAATTTCCCCTCTGCTTTTTTCACAGAGGAACTTCTGCTCGGGTGACTGAACTCTGATCCTGATACAGAGAGAGTCACGGCCATGGTAAGTTGGGGAGTGCCTCGCCCTACCTGGTGCCAGCCACGGACAGGTACAGGGTGTGTGTTCAGGGACTGTTGACTCTACAGAGGATTGTTTGCTTAATAGAGGGGAGAGAGGAGGAAATGAAAAGGCAGTTTTGTTTTTTTCAGGCATCCTTTTAATTTCTTTCAGGGGTGGTAAGTAACTTGACCCTGAAAATTAATTCAAAAAGAGAATCCTTGGAATCCTTCTAACATCCAGAGATACAAAAATAAGTTGTAGGGGGCCCCTGGGTGGCTCAGTCGTTAAGCGTCTGCCTCCGGCTCAGGTCATGGTCCCAGGGTCCTGGGATCGAGCCCCGCATCGGGCTCCCTGCTTGGCGGGAAGCCTGCTTCTCCCTCTCCCATTCCCCCTGCTTGTGTTCCCTCTCTCGCTGTGTATCTCTCTGTCACATAAATAAATGAAATCTTTAAATAAATCTTTAAATAAATCTTTTTAAAAAAGTTGTAGTTTTCTCTCTGTGGGAGTACTTACGTGTTCATTATAGAAATTCCAGGCAAATGAAAAGGAAAAACTAAAAATCCCACAGGTCCTACCATTGGGAGACAAGTGCCATCCACATTTTGGTGTAGCATCATTTCAGGCTCATCAAGAAGGGTGTTTGTTAGCCATATGGGGTTGTCATCTGCCTCCTGTTTTTTGGCCATGACCGGACTCCTCAGAGCTTGATTATCTGATCTTTGGGACAGGCAGGGAATTGGATCCCTTTGGGAGTTCTATAAAGTTCAGTGTTGAGATGGAAGCTGAGCCTCTTAGCTGCAAACAGGCTCTACCTGAAGCTGGCCATCTGCTCTCCTTCTCCCACCCAAATAAGGTATCTGAACAGACAGGTGATTTTGATCTCTGGTCTTCTTGGAAGGAATAATAGAAATAGAATCTTATACCTGGAGAGGAACTGGAGATCCTTCCAGCTCTAAATGGCCTCCTCTAGGAAGATGGAGGTGTAAACTATCTTGAACAAATAGTAATATACTCTTAACATTGTCTTACATTAGACATTCTAGAATTTTCTTTATCATCCCTGACAGTCAAAACCTTACTCATATCTGCCCTAAATCTCCATGCTTTATTTTAAAATTCATGTCTTCTTGATTCTCTCCAGACACAGAGAACATTTATTCAGAAATGTTTACAGTGTCCCAACTTTGTGCTAGATGTGGTACTTGGCTCTGGGGACTCAAAATTAATGTGACAGTCTTCCTGTCTGCAACAAGCTCACAGGCTTCCTACATGTGAAGCCTATAACCTAGTGACCCTTTACTGTGCTCTTCATTCGAGGAAAATTACCTCAGTTGCTCTCATCTTTCCTCCTAGTACCTGTTTTTCCAACATCACTGTTACTTATTGGACAGATAAAGGACATTTTTAAAGGGTAGGAAAAACACACAATAGTCACAATATTGTAATTCCCAGTTGTTTTCCATCATTTTATTTTAGACCCTACTCACGTGTATAATGATTTTTAAACAGTAGTAATACAAGCATAAATAACAGTTATATATTCACTCTAATCTTTGCTTTGCTAACACGTTAATATTACATTTTGTGGCATACTAAAATTATTTATTCTAGATGGTGGAGTTATGGGTGTTTTAATTTTCTTCTTCTTTTTTTTTAATTTTCCAAATCTCTACAATGACCATATGATACATTTCTAAAAAGAAAACATGTTTTAAAAGCTAAAAATATTTACAATATTTTTAAAATATATTTCTTTTAATTTTTTAAAGATTTTATTTATTTATTTGACAGAGAGAGACACAGAGAGAGAGGGAACACAAGCAGGAGGAGTGGGAGAGGGAGAAGCAGGCTTTCTGCTGAGCAGAGAGCCCGATGTGGGACTCGATCCCAGGACACTAGGATCATGACCTGAGCTGAAGGCAGACGCTTAACCGACTGAGCCACCCAGGCACCCCTTTAAATAGATTTTAATTTACATGTAGTGAAATGCACTGCTCTTAAGGTTACTGGTAGATGAGTTTTGACAAACCTATGGACCATGTAACCTACTCCTCTGTCAAGATAGAACATTTCCTCGCTCCAGGAAGTTCCTTTATGCCTCTTTCAGGTCGGTCCCCTCCCTGCTCTCCACTCCACCCTAGAAATACAACCACTGTTCTGATTGTCATTACCACAGATTAATTTTGCCTGTTCTAGAACATCCTATCAGTGGAACCATAGAATATGCACTCTTGTGTGTCTGGCTTTTTTCGCCGAGTGTTATATTTTTGGCAATTCATCCACGTTGCTATGAGCATATCAGCAGTTTGTTCCTTCATGACTTTTTATTGCTGATTAGTATTTGTTGGAGATTGTCATCAAAAAAGATGTGACCGCTGACTGACTGGTGAGCTGGACCCAGGCAGTCAGAGGCTCCTCACCCCCACCCGTCTGGAATGTGGGTTCTGCTTACCTTTCCTGCTCCCAGAGACTGCTCCAAGGAGATCACCTTGAGGTGGTGATGTGGGGTTGAAGACAGCTGCATGGTATACACGACTGAGCCCATTTAGGACCTCTTTATAAGCTTTTAAGATTTGAAGGATGAGTCTAGGGATCGATTTGTCTTGCTGCCACTCAAGACAAGCCTCGTATGTAAGTTCCCTTTGCCATTGTTAAAATTGTCATCTACCGACGAGGAGAGGCTTGTTTCTCTTCAGTCTTCCTGTGCCCTCTGCCTACAGGGGTCAGATTCAGATGACGCCAGGAAAGCTCCTGAGGGGATTGTGGACCTACAGTATTCCACTGTATCGGATTCCAACTTTTGACATTTATTAACTTCTTGATTATTTAATAACTGAATAATATTTCATCGATAGTGCTCTAACGCCTATGTCTAGCCATTCATTTTTGTTATTCTTTCCTACATCCTCCCTGTTTCCTTTGCCTACTGCCACAAGAAGCCTTCCTGGGATAGAATCCCCTGCCTCCGCAGAACGGATAATCGTACCTTACGCCCTGGAATTTGATCAATACAGTTACTGCAGGGCGACCAGGAACAAGTTTCCTGAGCTTATCTTTTTCCTGGAAGAGTCACTGAGAATGTTAATTGATAAGCTGAAACATCTTTGCAAATCCCTCCATTGATTCATCTTGTTAGATATTAATTTTAATCCCACAATAGCGTCCCTCAGCAATGCAGTTTGTGTTAAAAGTCGAATGCAGTGTTTTGGGCACCATCCAAAATTTTGCAATAAAGCTCCAAAAGAAACCTGTGAAACATTTCACTCAGAAAGCTGTCTCATAGTGGAGCCAACGGCTGAGTTAGGCCATGGTGGAATTTTGACAGCAGATCACCAGTTTGCTTATTACTTACTATGGATGCATAGTAGAAAAGAATGAAAGAACCTGTATTAATTTTCTAGGGCTGCCATAACAAAGTCCCACAAACTGGGTGGCTTAAAATAATAGAAATTTGTTGTCTCACAGTTCTGAGGCCAGAAATCCAAAATCAAGGTGTTGGCAGGGTCAGGAGCCCTCTGCAATCTGTAGGTGACTCCTTCCTTGCCTCTTCCTAGCTTCTGGGGGTTTCCTGGCAGTCCTAGGCTTAACTGTAATCTCTGCCTTTAGCGTCATGTTGTGTTCTCCCTGTGTGCCTGTGTCTTCACGTGCTGTCTTTTTTTTTTTTTTTTTAAGATTTTATTTATTTATTTGACAGAGAGACACAGTGAGAGAGGGAACACAAGCAGGGGGGAGTGGGAGAGGGAGAAGCAGGCTTCCTGCTGAGCAGGGAGCCCGATGCGGGGCTTGATCCCAGGACCCCGGGATCATGACCTGAGCTGAAGGCAGACACTTAACGACTGAGCCACCCAGGCGCCCTCACGTGCTGTCTTATAAGGACATCAATCATATTGGATTAGGGGCTCACCCTACTCCAGAATGACCTCATCTTTTTTCTTTTTTTTTTTTTAAGATTTTATTTATTCATTTGAGACACAGAGATACAGAGAGAGAGAGAGAAAGCATGAGCAGGGAGAGAGGGAGAAGCAGGCTCCTCGCTGAGCCAGGAGCCCGATGTGGGGCTCGATCCCAGGATCCTGGGATCATGACCTGAGCCGAAGGCAGACGCTTAACCATCTAAGCCACCCACGTGCCGCCCAGAATGACCTCATCTTAATGTAATTAATTACATCTGCAATGACCCTATTTCCAAATAAGAATACATTCTGAGGTCCTGGGGGTTAGGACTTCAACATATCTTTTGGGGGGTTACAATTCGACCTATAACAGTGTCCAAGGAAGTTAATGTCATTGACTTCTACTTTCCTCTGTCAGGTGTATAGAGGGTGGTGACTAAATGCTAGATGCTGACCATATCTAGGAGGTGAAGGCCTGGGCTTGCAGCAGACAAGGCCCACACTCTATCGTACCGGAGGCCTTTGGATGGGCTTGATGTGGACCACAGTGAGCAAAGTCTGTCTTCAGAGAGAGCTTCCCTAAGGCCATAAAAATCCTCTGTTCCTCTAGATGGTCCGCATTATATCCTTGGGTGAAATTAAATCATCAGAGAGCCTTTGATCTATTCTACATTGTTTTTGCCACCTGTACAAATGCTCTATTCTGGATTTTGCTTTGGCATTACCCCATGGGCTTACATTAAGATATTATCAGAGGGGCACCTGGGTGGCTCAGTCGTTAAGTGTCTGCCTTCGGCTCAGGTCATGGTCTCAGGGTCCTGGGATCGAGCCCCGCATCGGGCTCCCTGCTCAGTGGGAAGCCTGCTTCTCCCTCTCCTACTCCCCCTGCTTGGGTTCCTGCTCTCGCTGTCTCTCTCTCTGTCAAATAAATAAATAAAATCTTAAAAAAAAAAAAAAAGAGATTATCAGAAATAGATACAAGAATCTTCACTCATATTTATTGTGGAGATCTTTTGAAGTCATATTTAATAATTATGATGGCAATGATAGCCACTGAGTTTGAATTTTTGTTTTAGTGTTTACTACTTTGCTGGATTCTGTGCTAAATGCTTTGTTATATTATTCTGCTTCATTTTTACAAGAACTCTGCGAGTTGATATCATTATTCTTAATGTACAGGTGAGAAAAATGAAACTCCCCCTATTGACAACCCAGCTAGAAAGGGTTGAAGCCGGGATGCCTGGGTGGCTCAGATGGTTAAGCGTCTGCCTTCAGCTCAGGTCATGATCCCGGTGTCCTGGGATTGAGCCCCTGCTTCTCCCTCTGCCTCTGCTGCTCCCCCTGCTTGTGCTCTCTCACTTGCTGTAAAAAAAAAAAAATTTTAAAAAAAACGCTTTCTTAAAAAAAAAAAAAAAAAAAAGGAAAGGGTTGAAGCTAAGATTCAAAGCTGGGTCTATCCCACCCCAATATCCATGTTCCCCCTACTAAGCTTTACTACCTCTCACTGTAGCCTACTGTGTCTCCTTCACAAAGACCCACAGATGAAATTTCCCTCAATATCAGAATTCCCTTTATAGTGTTGGTGACACTAAGAGTGATGTAGAGGAGATGGAACTCTCTCCATGAATATTAGATTTTACTGGATCGTGGGCACAAGGCTATGGGTACATTTCAACCAAGGCTTATATAAGATATAAAACCCTTCTCACTCAATAATTCATATCATCTCCCTGTTCTGTTTCCTCCCATTACCATAACATCCTACCACCATTTACCAAAAAGGACGTTATCAGAAAAGTCAGGAGAAAGAGACCTACTATGTGACCTGAGCCCTAAATTTAGCCATACCCTCAGCTTGTGAGCCCTAGCATTGTAAAAGCACATAGCACCAGCTATGAACAGCGGAAGGTATCCAGCTTGGGCTGAACCCCATTGACATCCTGGTGCCAAGAAGATCACTTAGATCCTCCCCATGTGCAACTTCAGCCAATCAAATGCACACTACAATGCAGACACCTGACAAATTAACCAAGGGAAAGGAGACGAGGCAGAACAGTTCTAATGCTGGTCATGACTAATTGGGTCATTTTTAAGAACAAGAAAACAGAATTCAGAATATCAAAACATGGGTTGCAAGGGCTATAATAATGCTTAGTGTCAGATACAGAGAGGAAGATATATTTAAAATCAAAGCTGGTGGGGCGCCTGGGTGGCTGTGTTGGTTAGGCATCCCAGCTCTTGATTGCAGCTCAGGTCATGATCTCAGGGTCATGAGATCACGCCCTGTGTCAGGCTCCAGGCTGGGGCATGGAGACTGCTTGGGACTCTCTGTTGCTCTCCCTCTGCTCCTACAACCCCCCCTTCTCTCTCTCTCTCCCCCTCCCTCTCTAAAAAACAAAACAAAAAACCCAAAGCTAGTTTGATTCTACCCTCTACTGCTAAATCAGGGAGCCCAGAAGAGCTCTAGTAATGCAGATTACCTCTCTGTAATCTCAGTACAAAGAAAAGCAGGGCAGTTCTGGGGCAACTGGTCTCTTTTCCTCTTACAGACACAGTGAATCTCTCATTACTGATTACAATTCCCTCTTACTTTGGCTTCTAGGCAGAGAAATCTGTGGCTTCCCTCTAATAACTGTACAGGCTCTTAAGGTCTGCATTTTGGTTTCCTTCCCACCCCCCTAGCTTTACCTTAGTTTTCTGTGTTTTATGCCCTGTCACTGAATTTCCCCATCTACTTATTTACATATTTATTTATTTTTAAAGATTTATTTATTTATTTGGGAGAGAGAGCAGGGGAGGGGCAAAGGGAGAGGGAGAGAGAGAATCCTTAGGTAGACCTGGACCCCGAGATGAGGTTCGATCCCAGGACCCTGAGATCATGACCTGAGCTGAAATCAAGAGCAGGCCACCTAACCGACTGAGCCACCCAGGCACCCCTATTTATTTATTAATTTAGATTTTATTTATTTATTTGAGAGAGAGCAAAAGTGAGAGAGATCAGAGAGGGAGAGGGAGAAGCAGATTTGCTGCTGAGCAGGGAGCCCGATGGGGAACTCAATCCCAGGATCCTGAGATCATGACGTGAGCCAAAGGCAGACGCTTAACTGACTGAGCCACCCAGGCATCTGATTTTTTATATTGCATTATATGTATTTCTCTACACTACCTCCCACAACATAAATCACGTATTAATAAATCAGTAAATATATTCAAAACATTCAGGGCACCTTGATCTTAATCAGTAAATTATCTCTAAATCATAATCCAACGGCAGTGGCCCCTACTGGTCACTAGCCTATGTTTTGCTTGCTATTGTTTTTAATTTTTGATTTTTATTTTGACAGGATCAGGTTCACTCATTTTAAATTTTTATTTATTACTTTTTAGAATTCCAGTGTCATTAACATACAGTGTTACATTAGTTTCAGGTGTACAATATAGTGATTCAACAACTCTTTACATTACTCAGTGCTCATCATAATAGTACTCTCAGTCCCCATCACCTATTTCCCACATCCCCGCCCCCTCCCCTTTGGTAACCATCAGTTTGTTCACTGTAGTTAAAAGTCTGTTTTTCTGTTTGTCTTCTTTTTCTTTGTTCATTTGTTTTATTTCTTAAATTCCACATATGAGTGACATCATATGGTATTTGTCTTTCTCTGACTGACTTACTCCATTTAGCATAATACTCTCTAGATCCATCCATGTTGCTGCAAATGGCAAGATTTCATTCTTTTTTTTTTTTTTTTTTTTTTAAAGATTTTTATTTATTCATTTGACAGAGAGAGAGTCAGCGAAAGAGGGAACACAAGCAGGGGGAGTGGGAGAGGGAGAAGCAGGCTTCCCGCGGCACAGGGAGCCCGATGCGGGGCTCAATCCCAGGATCCTGGGATCATGACCTGAGCTGAAGGCAGATGCTTAACGACTGAGCCACCCAGGCGCCCCGGCAAGATTTCATTCTTTTTAAATTTTTTATTCATTTATTTTTAAAGTTATTTATTTATTTCAGAGAGAGAGATTGAGCACGAGTTGGGGGGGGAGCAGAGGGAGAGGGAGAAGCAGACTCCCCGCTGAGCAGGAAGCCTGATGTGGGACTCGATCCCAGGACCCTGGGGTCATGACCTGAGCTGAAGGCAGACACTTAGCCAACTGAGCCACCCAGGCGCCCTTCATTCTTTTTTTTATGGCTGAGTAATATTCCATTGTATTATATCTACCACATCCTCTTTATCCATTCATCTATATGGATGAACACTTGGGTTGATTCCATATTTTGGCTATTGTAAATAATGCTGCAATAAAAATATGGGTGCATATATCCTTTTGAGTTAGTGTTTTTGCTTTCTTTGGAATACCCAGTAGTGGAATTACTGAATTATATGGTAGTTCTATTTTTACTTTTTTGAAGAACCTCCATACTGTCTTCCACAGCGGCTGCACCAGTTTGCATTCCTACCAGCAGCAACAAGGGTTCCTTTTTATTCCACATCCTCGCCAACACTTGTTGTTGTGTTTTTGATTTTAGCCATTCTGACAGGTGTGAGCTGATATCTCATTGTGGTTTTGATTTGCCTTTCCCTAATGATGAGTGATGAGCATCTTTTCTTGTGTCCATTGGCCATCAGTATGTCTTCTTGGAAGAATGTCTATTCATGTCTTCTGCCCATTTTTAATTAGATTATTTGTTTTTTTGATGTTGAGTTTGTGTAAATGTCATGAGCACGCTATGAAGGCGCACACACGAGTTGTGTCTTTCCACAGTGTCAGCTTTATTCAATCATAAAGCAAAGTTAAATCACAATTATAAAGCAGGTTCAGGATTCCAAACTCAATAACAATGCACATGTGATTAAACTTGGCTTCTTATACAGCACACAAGGCAGGACAGAAGATAAGCCACACAACAAACAAGCTCACAGAAGGGTGCAGGAAGTTAAGGAACCAACTTCACGTCAGTCTGTGGGCCTGCAGTTGAGATAAGGCCTTGGTCTGGTCTGGGTCAGCTCTCGGCACTACTGCTTCTGATGTTCAAGCAGCGAAGGATCTCGGTTCTGTTTGAAGATCAATCCAGCAGAGCCTTCGGCGGCAGTTACCTTTTTTAAGTGGTCAGACATAGAGGGGTCATGTCTGAAGAGTCTGACAGTTTGCTGCCAAAATCCTTCCCTTTTTAAAGGGATTTAATCAGTTTTGGGTCCCCGCAGACCTCCTCTGGTTTTGCTCCTTATCAGTTCTGAGTGTTAGCAGATGCTGGTCCCCGCCATACCTCCTAGCTGCAGTACCTTAACTGCTTGCGTCATTGCTTGACACAAGCTACTGCTTGAAATGAGAGACTCCATTTTGCTCCCTACAATAAATTACGTATATATTCTGGATATTAACCCCTTATCGGATATATCATTTGGAAATATCTTCTCCCATTCGGTGGGTTGTCTCTTTGTTTTGTTGGTGGTTCCCTTCACTGTGCAAAAGCTTTTCATTTTGGTGTAATCCCAGTAGTTTAATTTTGCTTTTGTTTCCCTTGCCTTTGGAGACATATCTAGAAAAATGTTTCTACCTCTGATGTCAAAGAGATTACTGCCTATGGTTTCTTCTAGGAATTTTATGGTTTCAGGTCTCACATTTAGGTCTTTAGTCCATTTTGAGTTTATTTTTGTGTATGGTGTAGGAAAGTGGTCCAGTTTTCATTCTTTTGCATGTAGTTGTCTAGTTTTCCCAACACCATTTGTTGAAGAGACTTTTTCCCATTGCGTATTCTTGCCTCCTTTCTTGAAGATCAATTGACTGTATAATCATGGGGTTATTTCTGGCCTCTCTATTCTGTTCCATTGTTCTGTGTGTCTATTTTTGTGCCAGTACCATATTGTTTTGATTACTACAGCTTATAGTATATCTTGAAATCTAGGATAGTGATACCTCCAGTTTTGTTCTTTTTTTTCAAGATTGCTTTGGCTATTCAGATCTTTTGTGGTTTCATACAAATTCTACAATTATTTTTTCTAGTTCTGTGAAAAATGCTGTTGGTATTTTGATAGGGATTACATTAAATCTGTAAATTGCTTTGGGTAGTACGGACATTTTAACAATATTTGTTCTCCCAATCCATGAACATGGAATATCTTTCCATTTGTTTGTGTCATCTTCAATTTCTTTTATCAGTGTTTTATAGTTTTCAGAGTACAGGTCTTTCACCTCAGGTTCACTAACTTTTAATCCCTTGTAACATCCGAGTACCTCTTACTTTAAGGCATTTGATCATTCTAGTGATGCTAGTCATCATCTCTGTTGTCCAGGGTGGCTCTCTCCTCCTCATGACTTTCCATTTTCCCCTCTGCCCACTCAATCAGTCTTCAGTCTCCTCCATTCTACTGTAAAAGGTCTTGTCAGGGTCACCAGGAACCTCCGTGTTGCCAAATCTGACCATTCCTTCAGTGTCCTCTTCTTCCACTACCCTTGGCACACACTGACCACTCCCTCCTTCCTCAGCCTCTGGACAACATGCTATCCTGGTTTTCCTTTTACTTCAGAGATCTTCCTTCCCTTCTTCCTTCCTTCCTTCCTTCCTTCCTTCCTTCCTTCCTTCCTTCCTTCCTTTCTTGATTTTATTTGAGAGAGAGAGAGAGAGCATAAGAGAGCACAAGCACGGGGAGGGGCAGAGGGAGAGGGAGAAGCAGGCTTCTCAGTGAGCAGGGAGCCCATGTGGAGCTCAGTCACAGGACCGTGGGATCATGACCTGAGCCAAAGGCAGACTCTTAACTGACTGAGCCACCCAGGTGCCCCAAGGAGCGATCTTTCTTGATCATCCTTTCTAGGCTCTCTGCTTGACTTCTACTACTAGAGAGGCCCAAGCTTGTCCTAGGACCCCTACCGTTGAAATCACTTCCTCCCTAGGTCATTTCATCCAATACCATCCACATGCTGATGTGTCTCGATTTGACTTCTACTTATATTTTATAACCAGCTGTGCTTTTTACAACTCCACTTGAGTGTTTAATGGACATTCCAAGCTTAACGTTTTGAAAATAGAACTTCTAAATCCCACTCCCCACTGCCCTCCACCCCCAATGCCAAATCTGATAGGTCTCTAGTTTTCCCCGTTTGGGTAAATGACACCACTCTGCACTCGGCTGCTCAGGGGAAAGATTGAGAGTTACACTTGATTCTTTTCTTTCCTCACCTCCCACATCCGTCCATCAGCAAGTTCTGTCGCCTTTGCTCCAAAATATGTGCTGAGTCTGCCTGTTTCTTCCCGTTTCAAATCTTCCACCCTCATCTAGCATCATGTCCATGGGGCTTGCTCCAGATTCTTAACTGGTCTCTGCCTCTCCCTTCAGCAGCCTGAGAGATCTTTTTAACATGTAAATCAGATCATACCCCCTCATCCCCTTGCTTAAAACCTGCCAGTGGCTTCCCACAGCACATAGGACAGACAATAAACCCCTTACCCCGGTGAGGGCTGCCTTGTTCTGGCCCCAGCCCAGCTCTCTGATTTTCCTTCTCCCTTTTTCATTTTTGAAACTTTTATTATGGAAAAGTAGAAACACATAGGAAAGTAGTAGACCGAGTATTTAAAAGAACCCCTGTGTGCCTACCAATAATTCTTTTCTTAACTCATGGTCAGTCTTGTTTCTTCTTTATCTCCACTTACTTCCCCTGACCTGTGTTATTTTGAAGCAAATTCCAGACATCTTATCCTCTCATCTGTAAACCCTTTCAATCTATATAAGATTAAAACTCTCAAAAATAAAATATAACCACAGTACCATTATCATACCTAAAAATATTAATGCTAGTTCCTTAATGTCATCAAATATCAAGTCAGTGTTCAGATTTCCAGTTGTCTCATAACTCAGTTTTTTTTTTAGTGTTGATTTAGGATCCAAATTATGATTATTGATACGCTTTTTAAAATCTCTTTTAAGCTATTATTCTCCCCTCCCCCATCTCTCTCTTTTCTTATTCTCTTTGCAATTGATTTGTTGATAAACCTAGATCATTCATCAAATAGTGTTTCTCACAGTCTGGATTTTGCTGATTACAACCCTGTGCTGTGGGTTGACATTTCCCTCTTCTAATATCTGTAACTTGCTCTTTGGCTCTAGGGGCTTGATTCGATTCAGGTTTGATATGTTCCTTTCTCGGGTGGGGGTGGGGGAACAAGATTACTGCACAGGTGGTAGTAGAACTTAGCTTACCACTGTCCTCCTTGCCCACACCAACTTGGGCCACACTGGCCTCTGTCCTGCTCCTTTAGTTCCAGCCTTGGGGCCTTTGCCTTGGCTGTTTCCTCTGCTTATAACACCACCACCACTACCACCACCACGACCCCGCAACCCCCTATCTTTGCATGGCCAGCTGCTTCACGTCATTCAGATCTCAGCCTAAATGTCACCACTCAGAGCAGCCCCTCTGGGACCTCTCTATCTGCTCCTTAGCATTTCCCACTACTGGACACCATGTATATA
>NW_022589715.1:25734595-25779664 GCF_004348235.1 Phoca vitulina | reverse complement strand
CATTGTGTATATATACCACATCTTCTTTATCCATTCATCTGTTGATGGACATCTTGGCTCTTTCCACAGTTTGGCTATTGTGGACATTGCTGCTATAAACATCGGGGGAGCACTGGGTGTTCTATGCCAGTGATGAATCACTGAACTCTACCTCTGAAACTAATGATACACTATATGTTAATTAATTGAATTTAAGATTTAAAATGTATGGTATAAACGCGTACCAGTCTCCATGAATGAATTTATTACTAGAGGTGCCCCGGTCACCCTAATGTGTGTCAAGTAGCATGCCTCATGTGATTATCTGGCTCCTGAACAGCTAACTCTTGACCTGAAGGAGAGGAAAAAAAAGATCTGGACCACATTTGTTTCTATTTCCCAGCACTGGGAAGTGGCAACATTTCTTGTTGGCCAACATGACAATTACTTCCATGGCAATTACTCTCACTATGGTAAAAAACTCAAGGGAGTGGCTGTTTGAAAAGTCCGATTACATTTAGCCTATGGCCCGCTACAAAATGGCACTTTCACACATGCATGACATGGGGCACCTCAGCACCCACAGGCTTCCGTGAATGAGTGACACAGAGCTGCGGGATGGCTAGGTGGGCAGGCCAGGGACCTGGGTTTGAATCCTTGTGCTGCTACTTGCTGGCTGTGGGGGCGTGGACAAATCAACATTTTTGTGCTTCAGTTTCCCCATCTGTAAAATGGAGATAATCACCATATCTCACAGGGTTGCCCAGATAGGCTAAAGGAGTTTGTATGACACATAAAACTCTTCAAGAAATGACCACCTACCAGGTGCTGTTTTAAGTGATGGCCATCATCTTCTCAGATCGTGCCCTGCCTTCCCATACCCCCAAACCCTGCTCTTGAGCACAAGGTGCCCACTGTGTACCTCATTTCATATTGTAAAAAAACTGTCTGCTGGGCGCCTGGGTGGCTCAGTCATTAAGCGTCTGCCTTCGGCTCAGGTCATGATCCCAGGGTCCTGGGATTGAGTCCCGCGTCGGGCTCCCTGCTCCGTGGGGGGCCTGCTTCTCCCTCTCCCACTCCCCCTGCTTGTGTTCCCTCTCTCGCTAGTTCTCTGTCAAATAAATAAATTCTTAAAACACACACACACAAAACTGTCTGCTTCTGCCACAATCTGCCAAGAATTCAGGGCTTGAGGGCAAAGGCTAGGGAATGGTGGCCCTCTTTGCATTAGTATCACCAAACCCAGCAGAAGATCTGACACACATTAAGGGTTTGCTGAAGTGAACAATCCATGTAGAAAAGAAATCACCTAAAACAAATAAATAAATAGCATCCCTCATTTCAAGCTGATAGATCTTATTTTGGTTATTCATCCCATTGGCTCTATAGCACAGCATTAAATGAGTAAAGTAGCCAGTTTGGGTGAATTAAGAACCAAATGTTACACTAGGCTTGGTTCACAAAAATCACAACTACTGCTTGATCACTTGGATATATTCTACATGGGATGACAGCTGAGATACTCCAAATGCCTCTGTTATTACTGTTAAAAGAAAAATGGCAGCCTTTTATCTGAAATCCAAAAAATCCAATTGAGTTGAAAGGACTGTTTTGTTTATTTTTCCTTATCTTCCACAGTAGAGGAAAGAGGCACTTGACCAGAAAATAAGCTCACATTACAAAGTGAGTCGATGTTGTTTTCCTAAGTGTAAATCTCTAACTTTCAAGTGGTTCACTGGGGCCTAAGCAGTCCATTTGCCAAAAACTTCTACAACCTACAGAGGATTCAAAATAAGAATATACTTGAAAGGATGGCCTCTAACAAAGAAGATCCCACTCTCTTGATCCTAACACAGCACTAGTCTGGGAACTTGGAGTAATGGCTTTTATATATTCTTTTCTCTCCATAAGGTAAGTTAAAACAGAGCAGAGTTCTGCTACCCAAGTCAGGAAGAAAACCCTACTCAGTGGACTTCTCATTCACAGGTAAAATGGGAAGTTTTGCATCAGGTACCATGTGGGGCTAAAGAGTTTACCGGTGATGACCTTTGGGCACTGAGAAACCCAGAAATAGCTTCTGAATCATTAAAGAATGGTAAAGTGACTTAACAATCCTAATGTGTATGTGCCTAATGACAGAACATCAAAATACAGGAGGAGAAAATTAATAGAACTACAAGAAGAAATAGGTGAATCCACTACTATAGTCAGAGACTTCATTCAATACCCCCCTATCAGAAATGGACAGATTCACCAGCAGAAAATCAGTAAGGACATGGTTAAACTCAACAGCGCCATCAAGCAACTCGATGTCACTGACTTCCATAGACGGACTACATTCAACAACAGAACACACAATCTTCTCAAGCTCACATGAAATTCACCAAGATACGTCATATTGTGGACCATAAAATACACCTAGACACATTTTAAAGACTAGAAATCATACAGTGTCTGCTCTCAGACCAGAATGAAGATAAACTTGAAATCAATTAACAGAAATACAGCTGGAAAATCCCCTACATACTGGAGATTAAACAATACACTTCTAAAGAACACATGGGTCAAAGAAGAGATCTCAAGAGCAGTTAAATATTTTGAACTAAATAAAAATGGAAATACAACTCATCAAAATTTGTGGGATGCAGCAAAAGCAGTGCTTAGAAACGGACATCATTGAGTGACTATATTAGAAAAGAAGAAAAATCTAAAATCAATAATCTAAGTTTTCATCTTGGGAAAACTTAGGAAAGCAAATTAAATCTAAAACAAGCAGAAGACTAATGAAGGTATTGGTTTTAGTTATTGTTTTTCCTATTGTAATCATCTGAAAATCAGTCCTCTACATGAGACAGTACTCCTCAAACGTTTTCACTAGACCCCCCTAAATTCAAAGAGAAGGAACTCATACCTATTCCTCTAGTCTTGGGGCACACTCTGAAACATTCCAAAGGGAGAAAAAGAATCGCAACTTATCCTTATATCCTAAAAATTAATTTTGTTATTTCCATCTTGCATTCTATCAACTAGTAGAGCTGAGTTTGTTTTTATATAGAAAATAATATTATGACTTGCCAGTTAAATTCCTTTTTGATTCTTTAATTATTCCCTATTCCAGGGAGATGTACCAGTACATCGCCTGGCTCTGAGTATGCCACCCATACTCCACGGTACTCCGATTTGAGAAGGAGACGTGAAAATATAGTTTCAGTTAACCAGAATATTACATGGAGGACTGCAGGCCTGCCTCATGACCCCCAATTTCTGAAAAGCAAAAGTTCCAGAAACAATAGGAGCCATGCCTTTCGGAACAGTGAGACCCAGTGCCCATCATCAGTCTTCAGCCAAGCTGAGGAGTGAGGCAGTCATCCTTTCTCCCCCAGGGATTCAAACACAGTAAGTATCCTCTCCACCACCACATGTGTTTCTTCCTCCAATATGCCCTAGGTGGGATGGAAGTAGAAGTCTTGTCAGGAGGACACCTGGGTGGCTCAGTCGTTAAGTGTCTGCCTTCAGCTCAGGTCATGCTCCCTAGGTCCTGGGATCGAGCCCCACATCAGGCTCCTCGCTCAGCGGGAAGCCTGCTTCTCCCTCTCCCACTCCCCCTGCTTGTGTTCCCTCGCTGTGTCTCTCTCTGTCAAATAAATAAATAAGATCTTTAAAAAAAAAAAAAAGAAAAGAAGTCTTGTCATGAAAGGGAGACGTGACCATGAAGGGACATCCAGTGTAATCCAATGTCCACTTTCCCAGTTTTCATTATTTTCTGCTCCCACTTCCCGGGGCAATGACACGTTGCCAGCTCAAAAGAACAGTTCCCTATAGGATGAGCCTCAAATGAATGGAGCCGAACAAAACCTCCATAAATAGATTCAAGTATTCCTAAGAATGTATCAAGTGACAAAAGTAGGATTTGAAATCTGATTAGAGAACTGTTCAACAAATGGCATAGAGTAACTGGACCAATATTTCGCAAAAAGGCAAGTTAGAGTCTTTTTTTTTTTAATTTAATTTAATTTTTAAAGATTTTATTTATTCATTTGAGACACAGAGATACAGAGAGCGAGCGAGCATGAGCAGGAGGGGAGGCAGAGGGAGAGGGAGAGGGAGAAGCAGGCTCCCCGCTAAGTCAGGAGCCCGACATGGGGCTTGATCCCAGGACCCTGGAATCATGACCTGAGCCGAAGGCAGACGCTTAACCATCTGAGCCACCCAGGCGCCCCAGCCAGTTAAAGTCTTAGCTCACATCTTATACCAAAATACATTCCCAACGGATTGAAATTTAAATTTGAAAAGTAACAACATAAAAGTAGAAGGGGAAATGAGATATCAAAGAAGCACAGCAAATCCCTACTCCAAGTAGAAATCGTAAAGGAATTATGAACAGATTTTAAGTCCTTAAAAGTTAAAAACAAAAAGATACTCCTGTAAACCCAAACACAACACACATAAATTTAACCAGCAAAATGAAGGAAATATTTTCAATTATCTTTTTTCAAAAGATTTTATTTGAGAGAGCGAGTGAGCACAGAGCGTGTGAGAACACAAGTGAGGTGGGGGGCAATATTTTCAATATATCTTTTTTAAAAGAATTTTTATTTGAGCAAGAGAGCGAGTGCAGAGCATGTGAGAACACGAGTGGGAGGGAGGGGCAGAGGGAGAGGGAGAAGCAGGCTCCCCACTGAGCAAGGAGCCCAATGTGGGGCTCGATCCCAGGATCCTGGGATCATGACCTGAGCTGAAGGCAGACGCTTAACTGAGCCACCCAGGTGCCCCTCAATATATCTTTTTAAAAACTGTTTACAAATCAATAATTAAATAACCTATCCCAAACATGGTCTAATTCACAAGAAAATAAATTCAAATACTCAAACATGAAAAAGCATTCAATGTACCAAACTTTGGTTTTAACCAAACAAATACAAATTAAAATATGAGATACCATTTGGCCAACACAATGAACAGAATCTAGAAAATTATAACATTAATCATAGGCAAGTTTGCCAACAAACAGGCATTCACAACAGGTGGCAGAAGTCTGTACAGTTCTTCTGGAGGGCAGACTGTCAAAACATTAAGAGTTGAAAAAGTGTGTACCTTTTGACCTACTAGCCCATTTCGGGGGATTTAGCCATACAAAATAATGAAAAGATACTGGTAATGATTTAGCTGCAAGAATTTTCATGTCAGGTTTGAATATTGGAGTTTGAGACAATCTACATCTCTATCCACAAAGGATGGGTAAATAAACAATGATAGAGTTGTATAATGGAATGTGTTATAGTCACAAAAAAAAAAAAAAAAAGGATAGGTCAACAGATATACTTGGTATTTTTGCCACAGAAATATTTTCCCTACAGACTGTAAGTGAAAAACAGATTTAAAAATACCAAATGCCTTTTTGTTTGAAGGAAAAAAGTGAGTATATGACTATCTGTATCTATACAGAGAAAGAGATCTGGTCAGATACTTGCTAGTTAAACCTAGTAAGAGGAGGTCTCTGTTGAGTCAAATTTGGGGGTGCTTTTTGAATCTTCTGTTTGTAGATTCTGATTTCGATTTCACTTTGGAAAAGGAGTGAGTGGGATTTAACCAAGGCGAGCAGATAAGGTGTGTCTCCTGCATGGCCCACGACGGGAGGTGGCGACCAGAGCGTGAGCATGTTCTGTGAGCGCTAAGTGGCCTGCCCAAGAAGTGTGTTTGTTTTGGGGTTTTTCTTTGCGTGGCAGGGGAGTGGCTGATGAGGTTTAGAGAGAGTCCCGATCCAGAAGGATTCCCCATCTGTGTGACCTAGGAGTTTACCTCACCTCCCTAAATAATGCTCAGGCCCCAAGCTTGCTTTCATTCCAGTTCAGGGGCCTATGATTCATCCCCTGAAACACTAATTATAACACCCAAGGTCTGCTATGTGCAAAAAAACATCTGTCATTGTTTAAATTTGCTGGCAGGGAGTGTATACAGCATGCAAACCAGCCCGATGATATGCTCCTCCAATGCAAAAATAACAAGCCAGGGACTGTTCCAAGGTGAGAAGTGTTCAAGCCCAGAGTTGCCAACTGAGCTTGGTGACCTAGAAGGTGAACAGGTTAGGCCCCTCCATAGTTTATAGGCCAGTTCCTCCTAGTCCCTGCCACAGTACAAGTTACAGGTCTTAGGCTTTTTCTTTCCACCACGAAAAGCACGTTCCATTTGTTTTTGCCCTGCTGGTTCCCAAGGCCTGGCAGAGGGAGGGGGAGCAGAGTGTGTAATTGCAAACCTCTCATTTATCAGCTTCAGCCGCTTTTGTGTCACTACATGACGTGTACCATTTAGCCAGTTAATCTCCTGCACCTCTTGGAAGTACAGTAATTACCCAGAGAATGCCTCTGACCTGGCAAGAGATGACGAAAGAGCAGTGAAGGCACATCTATCCTTTACGTGCCCAGGAGAATTGTTTACTGACCTCATTCAAACTCAGATCAAAGGCCCTAAAGAACTCAAGCTGAAGATATGGTCTCTTTGTAAGAATCCCATATTTCCACCTAGAAGTGCTGATCTTAAACACACACACACACAAATCACTCCAAAGCAAATGAGCCAACAGCAGCAAAAATCTCCCACACGAGCACTGGCCGTCTTACTTCAAACACTCTCGTCGCATCTAATGGACACGATAGTGTATTTGGAGGTTTTTAAACTCTTTAAAGCTTAAGGAACCTAAAAATTAATTTTTTTTAGGTAGGAAGCTAGACATGCCGTGCATCATCCAAATCGGAAACGGCATTACCGTGGCAACTTCGGCACACGCAGTTAGGCAAATACACGAGTAACTTCCTGGGCTCCTGGGAACACTATTAAAATGAAGCCTTCACTTGAATTTGGTTTAAGGTTAAAAAGAAGGAGGGCGCCTGGGTGGCTCAGTCGTTAAGCGTCTGCCTTCGGCTCAGGTCATGATCCCAGGGTCCTGGGATCGAGCCCCACATCGGGCTCCCTGCTCAGCGGGAAGCCTGCTTCTCCCTCCCCCACTCCCCCTGCTTGTGTTCCCTCTCTCGCTGTGTCTGTCAAATAAATAAATAAAATCTTAAAAAAAACCCCACAATCATGATACTACAGTGGGGAAAAAAAAGGTTAAAAAGAAGGTGGTTGTTTTTTGGCTTTTTTTTTCAAAGTATTATCAAGAAAAACAAACTTGAAAATGTATTTTATTTTGGGGGCCTAGGTGCTTACTTATTTTCCTATTTGGTAAAGTCACATTAACCGGGGCCACAGATGCAAAAGAAAACTTTACGTTAAAAGGAGATTATTTATAAAATCCGTGCTAAAAATTTAGAAATCTGAATTGAATAGATCGTGAGGAAAATAATTACCAAAAATGACTCAAGCGGAGAAGAGCTTAATTAAACTGACCGCTAGCAATTTCTTCCAAGCCTTCACAGAGCCACTTATTACTTCCATGATATTTCAACTACTCAAGAGCATAAAACAGATGGAAGGTTTATAAAAGTTTTTATAAAGCTGATGTAATGCTGATATCAAACCCTAAAAAAGAAAACAAGGCCCCAAACACTTCAGAATGGATTGAACCTAGCAGTATGCAGAGAGAATAATACCACGGAGCCATGAGGGATTCATTCCGGAAATTTAAGGATGGCTTTAACATAATGAGTCGATCAAAGTCCTCAAAACATTTGAAAAAAAACAAAATCCACAAGTCATATTATCTCCCCCGCTTTAAAAAAGCAAAATGCCAAATCTTTTAGTATATGAATAGTACATTTTATTAACATGATAAAGTTTATTCATATAGATACACGTGTCTACATTTTCGTGTATGTGTCTATATAAAGATATTCTCACGTATATATAACGACAAAGTCATCCTCGTACTTAACTGTTAAATGCTACAAACACTATCAGTAAGTCAAGAAAAATACAAGGATATCTACTGACTTTTTAAAAATGTTCTTGAAGTTCTGGCCAGCGCTATAAGAAAAATAAAAGATAAAAATATGAAAAGGAAGGAGGCAAAACTATCACTATCCAAGATTACATGATCAGGGACCTGCAAACCTAGGAGAATATACTGAAGGACTATTAGAATTAACAAAACCCATTACAAAATAAACGTTTATTTTTAAAAAAGCTTTAAATACTAGCAATAACCAGTTATGATAGAGAGCAGTGGGAACTATCTAACTAAAACACAAGCTCTGTGTCTTATTCTTGGCTGATTCTCCAGTACCTAGAAGCAGGCTCTGCACAGAATAGGTGCTCAATAAATATTCGCAGAATACATGAGTGAACAAATGCACAATAAGCGCAAAAATACAAAATAATAGAACCAAAATAAAATTACACAGACTCAAGTACCTATAAGAATTTAGCATGTGGGGGCGCCTGGGTGGCTCAGTCGTTAGCGTCTGCCTTGGGCTCAGGTCATGATCCCAGGGTCCTGGGATCGAGCCCTACATTGAGCTCCCTGCTCGGCAGGAAGCCTGCTTCTCCCTCTCCCGCTCCCCCTGCTGTGTTCCCTCTCTCGCTGTGTCTGTCAAATAGATAAATAAAATCTTAAAAAAAAAAAAAAAAGAATTTAGCATGTGATAAAAATGGAATTTCAAGCCACAATAGACAGGATAGATTATTCCATAAATAGCAATTGAGACTATTAACTGGTTGGCTATTTTTTTTATGAAATGTGAGTTATACCTCACACCGTACACAAGAATAAATTCTAGGTACAATAGTTGAACATGATATAGGAGACTTAGGAGAAAAAAAAAAAGTAAATATTTGCCTTATCTTAGGCCAGGGAAGGTTTTCCTAAATGTATAAACGAAGGTAGAAAGCTTAAGGGGGAAAGATTTATTTTTCTAGTTTCTGCTACATAAAAATAAAAACCTGCGGTATGTCAAAAACACCATAAACAAAACAGTAAAAGACATACAATAAATGGGGGGGAATACTTGCAAAGTATTAATATCCTTTTTATATAAAGTGTTATAAAGCTCTAAGGATAATCAATCAATAAGAAAAAAATTGAAAAAGTTAAGATGCAAATAAGAGGACATGGCCAACAAACTGAATCATCCTAACAAATGTTAAATATGAAGATTGGGCTGAGGTCTTTTTTTCCCAATCAACTTGGAAAGTGTTAAAACTAACTTCTAGTGTTAGGGAAGATTCAAGAAAGTGGCATTCATACACTGCTCGTGGGAGAAAAGGCCAATTGCTAGGAATTTATCCTAAAGATGTGCCAAACACTTATGCACAGAAGTGTCTGTTGTATCATTTATCTTCCTTGACTTTAGGCATTATAAATTTAATATAGGCTTGTTATAAAAAAGTTAACCAATTCAAACCAAGGCACTGTACTATACCTACGGTTCTATGCCTTTCTAAATTTAAGATATCATGAAACCTTTATTCTTTTAAATAGATACATAGTAAATCAATGTACTGTTATGTAAAAATAACTTATTTAAGGAATCTCCTTAAACAATTACAACAGTAGGTACTGACAACTTGTTACTGTTACAAACAAAATCAACAATCACCATCCTTTAAATTTTTTCTTTGCATATTTAGGCAAGTATTTATGTAGGATATATATCAAAAAGTGGAACTGATGACCCAAGTTATGCCCACTTAAAATTGATAGCTACTGCCATATTGACTTCCCAAAAAGTTGTATCAATTTATATTCCTAACAATAGTGTGTGGATTCTTCATAACGGTGAGAAACGGGGAAAATTTATATGGCCAAAAGGGTTTCAAAATAGGTTAAGTTATAGTAAATATAGTCAAGAGATTACTTGCCAGCCACTAAGAATGATGTAATGACACTAAGAATGAATGTTTAATAACACAAAAATATTATGAAGGTTAAGTTGCAAAAACAATTAAGTTAAATAGTGTGAGTCCATCAGAAATCATAGATGCTTTCAAAGAATATCTACGTATACATTCATCCATAGGCTGTATAACAAAATGTCAATCACGGTTATCATTGGGTGGTAGAAATACAGGTCACTGAAACATTTTTTTCTCTTACGCTTTCCAGGATTTTCCAAATGGTCTAGAGGAAAAAAATGTTTTTGTAATCATTAAAAACACTAAATCCTAATCTTTTTAAAATAACAATTATTCTGAAGACTAATTGCATCTTTGTTGGAATTTATATGCAATCACCCTTCATTATCACAATGAAGAGTTTTTCTGTACAAATGAAAATTAACTATGTGGCCAAATGTTTGCCAACTGAGTCTCCACTTGGGAGAAACCAGGACGGGACACCCCAAGGGGGTCATCAAGTGCTAAGTGGTCCCCTCTGAGGCTCCACCTGTTCTCTAGATAGGCCAAGGGCAGAGATGAAGACCTCGGATCTTTGCCTCCAAAGAACGCTCGAACTACTAGAGAGAACAAGCACCAACCAATATCAATCCAAGGCAGGACCTGGAGGGACCAGAACTCTACTGCTAAGGTTCCCAGCCAGAAAAGTTAACACATTCAAAGATTAAAACCAAAAAAGGCAAGGCATTAGCAGGCTGGTGTTCGGTGAGTTATACAAGCTTGTTACACAAAGCAGGTATATGTACATCCCTTCTTGAGGAAGTCCTTAACCATCTCTCCACAAGTACTTGAGAAATGCAAACACTAGGGTGGGGGAAGCTGAAAGCTTTTCAAGGTAAAGAAGGGGACACGAAAAAAGTAAAAGCAAAAATGCTGAGCACAGAATTCACTTGACTGGGGAAAGACTCCATGTAAAATTGTGTTTCCTCTGACTTAAGGGGAACACAAAAAAGGCACTAGCAAAGACATAAAATTCCATTTCAACAAACTTCCAACTTTTTCTAAGCCCAGGTGACTACTCTTTAAGTCATATTCAATACAACCAATTCATAATGTCTCAAAAGACTACCCAGATATATTTAATTTTTTAAAAAAAGATTTATGAGAGAGCACAAGCATGTGTGAGTGGGGGGTGGGAAGGGAGGGGCAGAAGGAAAAGATCTCAAGCAGACCCCCCACTGAGCAAAGAGCCCAATCTTTCCACGTGGGGCTCCACCCCAGGACCCTGAGATCATGACCTGAGCTGAAATCAAGAGTCTATCGCTTAACCAACTGAGCCACCCAGGTGCCCCAAGACTACCCAGATTTTTAGAGCTCATCTAAAGGGAATGTGCCTTGTACTTGAAGAGCTCCTAAGAGATGGGTCTGGTAGCCTGGATTTTAGGCTTTCCTGATTTTTATGAAAGATTTTTATACTTGACATTTCACAAGGAGGAAAAAAAAAGCATAACAAAACCAGAAGTCACTGTAAAAGTACTCGAATTCTCTATCTAGATTCAATTTTTAAAAATATTTTATTTACTTAGAGAGTGAGAGAAAGTGAGTGGGAAGAGGGGCAGATGGAGAGAGAATCTCAAGCAGATTCTGCACTGAGCACAGAGCCCAATGCAGGGCTCCATCTCATGACCCCGAGGATCTTCACCTGCGCGCACCCAAATCTAGAGTTGGATGCTTAACCGACTGAGCCTCCCAGGTGCCCCTAGATGCAATCTTAACCGGGATAGCCTTTAGCACAGAATTAAATTCATGCTTTAAATTGAGGTGATGAAAAATAGTTGAGGGGCACCTGGGTGGCTCAGTTGTTGGGCATCTGCCTTCGGCTCTGGTCGTGGTCCCAGGGTCCTGGGATCGAGCCCTGCATCGGGCTCCTTGCTCAGCTGGGAGCCTGCTTCTCCCTCTCAACGCCCCCTGCTTGTGTTCCCTCTCTGTCTCTCTGTCTCTGTCAAATAAAATCTTTAAAAAATAGTTGAAATGGCAGCAAAACAACGGTCAATTTTTGGCAACCCCCTAAAATAAGAAAGTGTGACATGCTTAGTGTTGGTCAGTCAGCTTAAGCCTAATAACAAAGGACCATCACATTTTCCAGGGGCAAAGAACAAGAACACTTATGACAATTAAGAGATCTCAGCAAGAGTTCTTGCTCTGCTCTGGTCAGCAAGACAGACTGCAGAAGCACCTTTAATAATGGCTCATAAATCCACAGCAGCATTCATAAATGTCAGAACAGACTTTAGATAAAATGCAACTGGCTAAGCCAGAAGCTTCCCTAACAGCAACTGGCTGAAGAGCGGCGGTTCTCCAAGTGTCCCTCTCTTCTCCTACCTACCAGTGGCATAAGCCACACCTGGACGCTTGTCAGACACGCAAACCCTCCCACCTCATGCAGGACAACCTGGTTTGCCAAGCCCTCCAGGTGGCTGGGATTTGAGGGCACTGCTGTGGAAGGTCCTACAGTGGTTTTACGCGTGAAACCAAGCACAAGATGCCCAATTCAGTGTGTCAGGCTTGTCCCGTTTTGGCTGACCCAAGCTCCACTTCCCATTGCCCATCCCTTTCAGTGGGCAGCCCAAAGAGTAGGACTTTGTTCAAGCACACTTTCAAAAGGCCCTTAGAGATAGGTCTAATGGAAAAGTCAGCTAGTTTTCCTATGTTACCATGGTAACAGGAAGCATCATTTACTCCTGTAAGAAAGGTCCCCTTTGCAGGGGACACGGAATATTTACAGAAAGATCTCTTTATCCTAGGAAACCAAGTTTTGGAAAAGCAAATATGGGAAACTTAGCCTCTAAGGCTTCCATATACACCTTTACAGCCCATGTTCTAAGTGAACTTTCCCTAATTATGGCTGCCAATAAGGAAAACATGTGTCCTGGGCAAACCTCCACTGTCTACTCTGAAAGACATTTCCATGTAATGGAGAAAAGGACTGTCTTCGTTCATGTCCCCTACTGGTCCCTCGGTCCCAAATCCACAGGGACAGGGACCGGCTTCATCTCTACCCATCCTTAATGACACTTAAGTGTCCTAGGATCCTTCTTTAGGCTACACTCAGTCCTACTGGGAGCTGCCATAAACATAATAATGTTTATTTCTGGATTTTAAAATCAATTTCATTTTGTGTGTAGTTCTTTATTTGTATAGTTTATAAATAGCTTCTGTATTTACCATCTCATCTGATTCTCATAACAACCTATGAGGGGGCTGCAGTTCTATTATTCCCACTAAAAAAACTGAAACTTAGTGGTGACTTCAATAAACTGACCATTGAATATTGAGGAAATACAAATGTTTTGCATCAAAAATTATAGAATTCATGATGTCCCCTCCCTCCAAATTCCAAATTTGCTTGAATTGGTATCTGCCAAATGAGACTCACTAAAATTGTTAAGTAGGTTTCTAGGTTAGGTGATATTTCCTGGCTTAGGAAGGGTGGAGAGCTGAAAGGTAAGACAGACAAACTCTCCCAACTACAGAATGGACAGAACCTGCTAGGACATCTGGAATTCTATGGGGTTCAAAGTTACAACAATGATGATGGCACTAAGATTTTTTCAACTCTTACTACACGACAGGCGCCATTCTATGTTCATTAAATATATTTAACCACCCTATTAACAGCACCATTCTACAGATGAGAAAAACAAGGCACAGAAAAGCTAAGTAACTTGCCCGAGATCACACATCTTGCTCCCTGTTCACAGAGGAGGATGTGGGACTGGAGGTGCCAAGCCCCTGTGAGGTGTGCCTGGCCAATGATGGAAATATGACATGGAGGGCAGCCACCACAGGAACCTGGATGATGTTTCCAGTGTTGCCATTTAAGCAACAGTCTCCGCATGCTCTCCGCCAAAACATCAATCAACGCTCAGGTTCCAAGTAATCAGGAGCATCAGCTGAAACTCCAAACAACCCGTTCCTTTTCAGACTGTTCCTACAAAGGCTGGGAAGGAGGGGAGAGATCTTGATTTTCTAGATTTGCTGATTTGCCTGGAACTGCCTTCAACTAATTTAAGAAAAATTAGAGAGGAAAGCAGCACTGGAGGAGATGTGCAAATTAAAGATGCATGTGGCACTGATGAGTGCTAGTTAGTAATCTAGCAGAAAGTGAGGTGGGAGGCAGAAGTTGTAGTCAATGATCAGAGCGAATGGCTTTTTTTTTTAAGAAACAAAAAACTGGTATTCCTGCCTTCTTTTCTTCTGCTTTTTTCCAACTGCTTATATTTTGGAATTTTATGAGCCAGTTTTTACATATTGATCAATCTTTCTAGGTTTATACATTTTTTCTCAAGGAAGGAAACAAGGATCAGGCTCAACTCTTAGGCAAAAAGGAAAAATAACATGATGAGTGCAAGCAGTCTTCATGGGCAAGGGTAGTATGATGGGGGGCAGGGCAACTTTCAAAGGTGCCCTCAAATTTGCACACCTTCATCATTTCCTGCCTCCAGTATTCATCAAATAACCTAAGACCACCTTGACATCCTAGGAGTCCACCGGAAAACCCAATTTAACAAGTTTTGAGGTAGTCCATATAATCTCTCCTTCAAGAAAAGTCCCAAAACTGGCAAAGGGGACTATAGTGACCACAGCTGGGTGACATTTCAAACCCTCAATCCTCCCACACTCTAATAATCCTGACCCAACTGCTTACTAACTGTGGGCCTTGAGCGCTTTTCTTCCTCTGTAAAATGGGTATAATACCTTCTTCGTCAGGTTGGCGTGAAGAATAAATGAATCCATGGAAACCACTTAGAACAGTGCCTGGCACGGAGTAAGTGTTCAAATAGCATTAGCTATTATGACTGTTACTACTAGAATTTGCAAAACACACTACAAAGGCACGCGCAAATAGGAGGCTTCTGAGGTATCGGTCATGTTTTGCGGCTTTAAAAAAAATCGAAAATCGGAACAACCGTCAATACAAAAAACGTTAAAAGTGTTCTGGAAAAAGGGAGCGGGGGAAGCCGCCCAGAATCATGCCACCTGTTGGTGAGTTTCAGGTGAGGGTACAGCTCAGAGCACTGGGTTCCACTACTGCCCCCGTTTCCCCCGTTTCCCCCGTTCTCGATCAGCGTTTCATGCGCAGGATCACAGGCGGCTCCGTGAGCCCCCTGAAACTGAACACGAACTGGGTGAGGCTGTGGCTCTGGGCATTCTGGGGACGGGGGGGTTCCATAGCTCTTCTCAGGCTCCAATAAATTCTCCAGGTAGGAGCAACTTGCTTTACAGGGGTAAACTCAGGGGATATCGACTGAGGAATTCATTTCACGGAAGCTGCACCAATAAACCTGGACACCTGGGTTGTCAGGCGCCTATCTCAACACCACAGAGGCCGGGCGCTGAGAGGGGCGAGAGCCGGGCGGCCCGCGCACGGCGCTGCACCCCTTACCACTTACACGCAGACCTGTGAACTTCACCGCGGAAAAACTCAAGGGCTTCACAGACGAGACCCAGGTTTGCCGGGTTTAACTTCCCCTCCCTTCCCCCATCTCTCGTTCCCTTCCAAGAACAAACTCAAAGGAAACTGGCAACGCTCCGTCTAGGGTTTCACTCCTGCCCTCGGCTGACACTTCAACCACTTCTCCCAGGGAAGTTAATTAAAAGAACAATTAATCCGCACAAAAACCCAAAACATACCCCAAAGCTCGAGAGCTCCTAAAGTTAGAAGACCGAGGGCGCCTCTGCTGATTGTGACCATCTGCCCGTCACTGGAGCTCAGGGCTAGGCAGGGGGTACGACAGGGAAGCAGGCAAGGTCCCGCCGTAGGGTCTGACGCCGGCCGCCCTCTCCGCATCTACGCTCACCGCCGCCCGTGTAGACGGGCTTGGTTGGAGACAGCCAGGTATATGCAGGTAGGTGTGAGCAAGTGTAAGAACACACAGCCGCGGCGGATTAAAGTTCAAGCCCGTTCACACACCGCTTCCCCTTCCCCTGCCGGCGTTCTCACGCACGGCCAGGGCAGCCACTCCCTGGGGAAAGCCTGGGCGCTCGACGGTCCCCCTCTTTGGAATGGGCTCCCCAAATCCTTAGGAAGCCCTCGTGACTCCCCTTGCCCCCCAGCCTCCAATCCCTGAAAAGCATGAGCCTCCCTTGACTCTCCCAGGCGGGCGCAGAAAACCCCCGGGAAGAGAAATGGAGGGGCCAGGGGAAAGCGGGGTGTCGCCGAGGGCAGGTGGCTCGGGGCGCGCAGCAGGCAGCGTACATACCCAGCGCGAACAAGGCGAGCTGTCCAGCCGAGGGGACCATCTTTCGGGCGGCGGGCAGCAGGCGCTCCAGCCTCCTGCCCTACCTGCGGTGCCCGAGTGGCGAAGCGGCGCCGCGCTGCGGGGGAAAAAGGCGCCGGCGAGGCAAGGCCAGCCCCCGGCGCGGGCGGGCGGAGGCAGGACCGAGCGCTCTCTGCTGCGCTCACCCTGCTGCGCGGCCGGCCGGGCGGAAATGGGAAGGCGGTTACCGTCACCTCTCCGCCACTCGGCGACCGGGCCACGCCGGACCACCCTCCCGCCCGGGTGGGGGTGCCCCCCTACGGCCACAGGGGGTGGGGGTGTGGGGCTGGGGGCGGGGACGCCGCGCGCACCATGCAGGGCGCGGGCGGCGGGCGGGGCGGGGCGAGCGGGGATTCTCGGAGCCCCGCCGCGCGAGCCCGGCACCCCGGCGGACGGGAAGGCAGGAAGCGCCCGACTTCAGACACCACCCTCAGACTAGCCGCGCGGTGCGGCCGCCGCGGAGCTCGAGCGTCCGGGCGCGGTGGTCGCTTCCAGGCTCGGCGCGGGGGATCGGAGCCGCGCGGGCGTCTGGCACCTGCGCGGACGGCCGCTGCTGGGGGTGGGGGGGGCTCTCCCGGCAGGGGACTGGGGACGCGGCCCGGAACGGGACCGGCGAGCTTCGTCCGCCGCCTGCCAACACTTGGTCCAAGGAGAGGGCTCCTCAGAATCAAGAGAAGAATTTGTTAAACCAGGTTTCCCACCCGCACCCCTATCCCGGTAGAGAATTCTCGATTCTAGTGATGCCGGCCTCCAGGGCACATTGTTAAGATCAGCGGGCTTTCGTTTATCTGGCCTGGGATTAATAATGAAGATGGGTCTCTAAGGGTACCTGGTTATCCACCATTAGTACCACCCCAGTCCACCCCACCCCACCCCGCCACAGGCAGCTGGGGCCAAGAATAGGGTAGCATGCAATAAGGGGGCCAAAGAGAGGGATGTATGGGCTGGAACCATCTAGGTGGCTCTTTCAGGATTTGTGGCTTGGAGCTGGTCCCTGGTGCTGGAATTAGGGCAAGTGGAGGGGACAGAGGGAAGACATTCTGGGTAGAGAATGGAGGACCCATAGGTTTCTTGGGGACCATCCCAAAGTTCCCTGAGGATGGTCCGTAGGGGACAGTATGCCCCCAAGAAGCAGTGACCCATCTTATTTTCCAGATGCCCCAAGCTGAGGGACTAAATCTCTTCTCTTGACCCCTCCAGCCTGCTTAGGGTAGACCCACTTTCCTTGGGTGGGTGGGCTGCAGGGGGGAGGGCGGGGGGGAATCTCTTGCTGCTTTCTTGGCCTAAAACTCAAGACTCTCAGGGTTGACTTTTGTTAAGTTTGTTTCCTATGAGCAGAGGGGCCTAGTTTGGAAAAGGAGGCATCAGGCCATTGGCCTCAACATTTGGCAGGAAACACCAGTGTAGAAAGGGATTTTGAAAATAGCCTAAATTTACTTTGAGAAACCATTCCTTTCAATACATTTGTCAGAGGATACTTTGCTGTTCTTTCAACCCTTAATAATCTGCAGTGATGGTTGTGTGGTAAGTCCTGGAGTACAGCTTTTCCTGTGTCCACACCATGCCTGCACAGGGTAAAAACACACACACTCTTTAGTAAGTGATCCCTGACTCCCTTCAGTGCCCACCTCCTTCAGGCTGGTGTTGACCTGTTCTGGTGGCTCTTCTGTCTCCTTCCTAGACTAGCCTGCCTTGGTTACAGGAGGGAAGAAATCAGTTTTCAATGCCCTATCTCCTGTTCTCCAGGACCCCCGGGTAGGACTGGAGAGTGGACCCGTCACCTTGTTCCCCGCTAGGGTGCACACATCAAGTTCACTAAGGCTGAGAGCTAGCTGCCCAGTCTGGCAAGAGTCAGGTTCAGCAGTCTCCTCTGCCCCCTGCCCACACATAAAGTCGTGGGTGGGGGGAAGTAGCAGCAGAATCAAACCAATGAGCTTGTCCCCTTCAGGACTGTAAAATCTTTTTAATCAAGAGATAATTCGATATCTTGTAAACTAAAGAGTACTCCAATCAAAGTACATCTCATGCTTTGAAATCCTTAATTCTCCGCCAACATGTTCAAGAGCCCATCCACATCTACGGTTTTATAAACCTTCCAACTCATTTGTGTCAAACAGATAATCAGCCTTTTCTTACAAAACATTTACAACACTTTTTTGTAAACTGAATTGAGATCATTTTTGAACATTTATTTATAGAGCTGGGAGGAAACCTCATATCCTAAAATGCGAACATTCTGCCTTGAGCATCTTCTATGTCTCATTCAATCCTCATAACAACCTTATGAGATAGATTCCATCTTCCTGTTATTTGAAAATAATTGAGACCTAAAGAATTTAGTAAATACCCAGAGTCACAAAGCCTGCAAGTGGCAGAGCCTGATTCTGAAAGCACAACGAGCTGGTTCCCAGGCTGATGTGTTGGCTTCTCTGCCAAGCTGCCTCAGTTTCCACATTTTTAATAAGGATAATACTGAACTCATAGGGTTGATGTGAGGACTAGATGCAAAAATCTATCTGCATGCTTAGCACAGTATTTGTTATCAAAACTTAAAGCTATTGTTGAGAGAAAATCTCTCTCGGTGGACATACCTTGCCCCTCTCTCAATTTCCTAGCATTATCCTTATTTTATCATTTCCCTACCACTTCCTTTGCTCACGCCTGCCATGTGTGTGTATGTGGTGAGTGTCTCTTCCTATGGGGATAGTTTCACAGGTTCCTCAGGAGCTATGAATTTGGTTTTTCAGCCTGTGGTGTAAGAGCAACGAGGGGGGAAAATTACAGGATGTGATTTAAAGTCAAGAAATCATTTTTTCCTAAAGAATGGTGTGATGTTTTGGTATTTTAGCAGTATGGAATACGTTGCTCTCTGAGCTGTGTGAAGTTCTAGCATTCTTCGCCTATAGACTTGGCAGCTGTCTTGACAGGCCACCGAAGGTCCTGTTTCTGTGTGCATGTGGTGCCTGATGAGCATGTGGCCTTCCCACTACGAATATGCCTGGGCTGCCTTTGCACACACTTGCTTCAGCTGGCCTTGAGCTCCAGGACAGTCCCTTCTGTCCTAAGCCAATGACAGCCCCTCCTCCCTGCAAACAAGAGAACTATGTTATGCTCTACTCAGCGGCTGGTAAAATGCCCCTGTCAGTTTTCCCTTTCCTTTCTTCTACATACTTATTACAGAGCATATGTTTAAAGAGTCCCTTTCTTCACTGTAATCAGCCTCCCCCTCTTTCCTGATTCATCTGGGAAGTGATTGTGGGCCCACAAGCACCAGAGTCTTCCCTGAATGATTCAAGCCAGCTGAGCTTACTGTTGAGCTTGGCAATCACCCAAGATATTAGTGAGTAAATGGCCTGGACATTCTTAGGGAGGAAGTACAGCTATGGGCCACAGCACTGACGGGATTGCAATTCCTGCAGACAAGCTTCCAGAGCAATGACCAGAGCTGGCTTCAGGGGGCTGTGGGACCTTCCTTGGTGGCAGCAGTGGACAGAGGCTCAGAGCGAAACCAGGAAAGGGTGCCTGACCCAAAAGGATGGCAAAGGTCAGATATCATGTGTGTATGAGAGAGAGAGAGAGAGAGAGAGAGAGGTTTTATAAAGAACTCTGGAGAACTGTGTTTAGACAGAGTGAGGAGATTTTACTGTGTCAAGGGATTTAGGAACAGAAATCTAATCCAAGGTAAGGTATTGTCCGAGTATCAGCCCCCTCTGCAACCTCAGCTGTTAATATATTCCTTACCTCTAGTCAGAAGAAAAATAGAAACCTTGTGCTGAGTCCATTTTTACAGTTTTCATCAGCATAATGGGCAGGGTATGAATCCATGAGAGGCATTTGCTTTGTCCCTCAGCTACCTGGGTGATTTTCATGGCCAATGCTGTCTGAAGACTGGTTTGACCTTCTGCTTAATGTCTTTCATGCCCCCCAACCCCACCCCAGGTCTCCAGTCTACCAGTAGTAGAAGTCTGGAGGCTGATGGTTCCATCAGTGGTCCAAGCAGCTCCAAGACATCAAGGCACTGGTCAGTGTCTAAGACTCGGAGTAGCCCGCTGGCTGTTACGACTAAAGACATCATTTCTCATGCAGCCTGTGAACTGTCTAGATGATCAGGATGCAGTAGAGGTACCCAGAAGATTCAGCCCAGCTGATGTCAAACCATCCCATCAAGCACGCTTGGAGGCAGAAGAACTATGCCTTTAATCCTGTCTTTGGTGCTGTCCCCCTAGCAGCCATACCTTTCCGAGAAGATTGCCCCCAGAATTCTTAGGAGTGTGGAGGGGAAGGTCTGAAATCAAATGCCTAGAAATCTTTAGGCAAGTAAAACTAACAATGTTGGAGGAAATAGGGTAGTGATGATCCAGGTAGACAACAGGGAGCCAGGGAAAAGAAAACAGAAGGAACTGAGGAAGGAGGAATCAAAGGAAGAGAATTACAAAGGAGACTTAGGATTTGTTTTTCAATGATGGCTCAAGCTGCCTGATAAACTCAAGAAATTCTCCCCAAGCTCAGAGTAAAAGGATACAAGAAATTATGAGAGAGAAGATTTGAGAGCAAGAAAGACAAAACCAAGACATTAGAAATCTTTTTCATAGGGTGTCCAGCAAGGGAACATAGAGCTGATAGTGGAGAACCAGTTCTCGTACCCCAGATGGGAGGGGTTAGTGATTACAGGAGGGGCTATACCTCCCATAGGTCTGTAAGGTGGAGGGGACTTTGTCTAAAGAGCCTACGAAAGGTGCAAGGAAAGACTTCCATTCTGTGACATTTAAACCCTCACATTGAACTTCTCATCCTGCCTTTCTTCCCAACTCCCATTGAAACAGCCAAAGGAAAATAATGATAGGGGAAAATCTGTCATTGTTCAGAACTGAACCAGGATTACACCCACATACCAGACATTTCAACGAATTTCTATGAGACTTAATGCAGATGAAACAAGTTTAAGAGAAGGGTTTGACAACCTTCAATTCCCCTCACAGACAAGAACTGCCTCTCCAGGGAGGGACCCCCACCAGAACCAAGTAATGTTCCCAAAGTTGGCTGTGACAAGGGCTGTGGACAAAATTGACCCCAGGAAAGTTGGGAGGGGCAATCCCCTTCCTCTTGAAGCATCCAGAAAGGGCCCAGGTACGGGGGTGCACCCAGGGCAGGGGGCCCACTGGGGGGCTCACATTTGATGCCTGGCACAGAGAGAACATTGCCCAGGGGGCAGTGGTGAGGACAGCCAAAGTGGCTCCCAGTTAGCTTGATGTGGTTACAGGCAGGGGAAAGAAATGCTTTAATATGAAGGCGAAACTGCTCTTTTGAAAGTCTCCACAGACAACTGGCTCTTAATTGTTTTCTTTCATCCATTCATTCCATGACAAGCCTGTTATGTTCCAGGCACTGAGTTAGGCACTCGGGACTCAACAATGGCCAAGTAAAGTGTTCTCTACTTTGTGAAGCCACTCAGAAGAATTCAGCTTACCTCAGGAAAAAAAAATTATCTTTGTATTTGCTACATAGATGCCAAAGACAACAAAAGAATATGCATGGGATTTTGAGGCAGAAATGATTGTGACACAAATTTCTGTTTCTCACCAAGGTATCTTAGACAAACAGCTCTAAAAACATAAACCATTCAGACACCACCCAACTGAGGAAAAAAAAAATGACTCCACAGAAAGTGTTCCAACAAAGCAAATAAACTCAATAATGCAAGAGAAATGGTATAAAAGAAATGGCAGTGAATGATGAAAGCAGAACCTAACGAAGCTAATGCCTGATTTTTAATTAAATTAAATTAAATTAAATTAATTTAAATTTTAATACATTGTGGCATGCAGTGTTGGATACTGGGAGGATGCACATTTTCTTTCCCTTCCTACTAACAGAATCCCAATTTTGTGTGATTGACAACGTGCCCTGACGCAGAGGATGAAGCAAGATAATTCATTGCCCATTGTTGATGTTTGGCCTAGGGCTGGGTACATGACTGAGATCTGACCAACGAAATGTCAGGGATGGGGTCCCTGAGTGGCTCAGTCAGTTAAGTGCCCAACTCTTGATTTCGGCTCAGGTCATGATCTCAGGGTCATGAGATCAAGCCCCTTGCCGGGCTCTGTGGTAGGCGTGGATCCTGCTTAAGATTCTCTCTCCCTCTCACTCTGCCCCTCCCCCCCCAAAAAAAAGAAATGTCAGGGAAAATCTCTTGTCAGGCTTCTTAGGGAGGAATTACTTCGTGATAAATACAGGCAGTGAGGTGCCCTGACCTCTCTTCCTGCCTTGAAGATGGTTGTTTAGGGATGAAGTATCTTGAGTGTGACAAATATCTTGTGACCACAAGGAGAAGGCCAAGAGAATCTCCGAGATGCCCACATAGCACCTTGACATGTAAGAGCTGCTGAACCAACCAGGACCTGCCTCCCTTCTCCCTCCTTTCTATACCGTATAATTAAATGCCCTTAATGTCTGAGCCACTGTTATGGAGTCTGATATATGAAGTTGAAGGTATGGTTGGAAATTTAACAAAACTATTGAAGATAATTCTTTTTTTTTAAAAAAAGATTTATTTATTGGGGGGGGGGCAGAGAGTCTCAAGCAGACTCCACGCTGAGCTCAATGCAGGGCTTGATCTCACGACCCTGAGATCATGACCTGAGCCAAAATCAAGAGTCGGAGGCTCAACCAACTGTACCACCCAGGCACCCCACAAAGATAATTCTTGAAAGAAAACATACATGCATTGGTTAGGAGTTGGGATTAAGTCATAATAATTATCTAAATCTAAAGGCCCAGTTACTATAGAAACTGAGGGGACGAGAGGGTTTCTCTTTTCCTGTCGCGGTAGAGATGATCACGGGGTCGGGAGAGATGAGGTTTGAACACCAACTGTTTGCGCCACTGCACCAGCAGCAGAAGGAATCGGGCCCCATCCCTCCCTCGGGACACAGGGCCTCAGTGTGTGCTGGGTCTGTGATGGGCCCATACCATGCTCCCTGAACAAGGGCCCTGTGTCTGCCACCATCCGACACAAAGGACAGAGGTCCCCTGTTTACTTTAGATTAGAAACGTTCAAATGCAGGACAGCAAAAACATTTGAGTTTTCCCTCTTTTCAGTTTCTTACAAAAAAACAAATTGTAGTGAATTGGGGACTTTTTGACATCTTCCCTGAATAAAAATCAATCAGACTAGATTGCTGAGGGAGTCTTAAAGAGCTTCCCTTGTTTGTTTGTTTGTTTGTTTGTTTGTTTTAGATTTATGGCTTAAAAGCTAAGAAGTAGCAGTGACTGACTAGGCCCCTGAATCGTCCATTCATTTCCCAGGAAATGGGGCATTCCCAGTACCTTGGTCAGCTGGAACAAGTGCCATTTGACCTTTTGCAACAAGCCCATTCTAGGCTGGAAGCACCCACAGATTCATGGCCACGCCTTGCCTTTCCTCCCTTCCGCCTAACCTCCCACACATTGCAACACTATTTTCCTTTCAGATACTCATTCAAATCCCCATCTCTTAGAAAATGAGACCCGCAAAAGGATAGAAGTTTTATCAGGCAAAAGAGTCTTTCGATCATAAAAGTTAAGGTGGTCCTACCTCAAAAGACCGTCTGAGACTCCAGGGAATTCTTGAAGGCCACGGTGACATGGTCCGAATTTCGTGGACTTTCGAAGTTTCTGGGTTCAGATCCCTGCTCCGGCACTAATGAGCCAGAGACAGCTTTCTGAACTTCTCTACTTGTCAATTTTCTTGCCTGTAAGATGGGGGTAATCATAACACTCAGCACAGAGAGTCCTCGGTGGAGATGACATGAGTGGTGTGTGTGATGGGTGTACTCAGAGCGTGAGGCCTGGAACCACTCCATGCACGGTGGGTGACTGAGGTGACCTGCAACTGTTGTCACCTCGTAGGGGACGGGCACTTGCCGCGTTCGCCTAGTTTGGGAAGATGGGGCTCAACCGGTGCACGCGGAGCCCCGGCAAAGCACAGCGTGAAGGGACAGTGGCGTTCTGCCTGATGCCGCCTTGTTCTGGAGTAGCTACCATCATATCCGGAACAGTCTGAGGGGCTGGACGGAGAACTCTGGTGGAGGCGCTTTTGCACACTCCACACCGGACCCTGCCCTCAGAGTCTGACGTCCTCTTCCAGCAGCGTGAGATGGAGAAGGGCCACCTGCGATGAGAGGCGACCCCAGCAGGGGTGTGTGGTGTGCAAATGAATGGGATGGGAAGGGGAAAGGTGAGACACGAACTGATATCCGTGTGATCCTCCTCTGCCTGGTCACCAACATCAGAGGCAAATATCTGAAGTGATGTTTGCTTGTCACATTCCAGATCCAGAGAAATCCTCAATCAGCTCTTCTAGGGATGCTCTTCGGAGATCAGCCCCTGAGGCTCTGACACACACAGCAAGGGAACAGCTAGCTGTCCAGGCAGGCGCCATTCCCACTTCTCTTTAGCCACTGAGTTGTTACTGGCCCCCAGCAGGAACATCAAAAAAAAAGTAAGCCAATTTTAAGATACAACTAAGATTTTAAGATATAAGGATTTTAAGATATAACTAAGATCACACAAAGAAAACTCCTAAAACTTAAGCCATTCCATTACACTTGCAGAGTTCCAATGGAAACAAGCATTTCTTCTTAAAACAGGAGCTATTTCTAGAACAGAAGTGACTGCTCTGAGAAATAACCAGAAAGCCAAGGTCAGTAATAAGTTCTTTGGAGGTCCACATGACAAGTGACAAGTTCAGTTTCTCTGGCTCCAGACTAACTCCAGAACCTTCTGCTGGTTCTCCTTCCCCTCCCCTCTGCTTCATTTCAGCTTGCTCTCCTGCTGCCCCGGCCTGCGCCTTACCCTGCCTGGCTCTCCGCCCTCCTGCTGGTCTCTCCTTTCCCTCTTTCCCCTCACTCTGCCCTCTCGCCTTCTCCCTCTGTTCACCAACAACATGAGAAACTAAGCATTCCAATGATTTTTTATTTAATTCTAACAAGTAAGGTTTTAGATTTTGTCCTTAGTTTTAGGACAGTATGTTACATTTTATTTATTTGTTTAATCTACATTTAGTTGGCCTTTGTCCAGATGGGATTCACTTCATTTTTCCCTCTTTTAGTGTCTATGTCATTCTCCATTTACCACAATGACAACAACAATCATTTGACCTCTTTCCTGGTCTAAGAGATACTCTATGCTGTCATTTTATTTCTAACTCATATAACAGGATCTCTGGTTTTTAATATTTTTTTCTTGTGAGCATTCATATAAACTTGATGGCACATGTTTGCAAATATAATAGTAAACAGCTCAGCGGAAGCGGGTTCCTGCCCATTACCCAGCCTCTACCTGTGTCTTGAAACCGCATCCCAGATCTAAGAGCAAGCATGCCTGCCTATGGTGTTTCTTGCCCGATCCTTGACTTAAGTATCACTAGGATCTGGCCTGCTGGCTATCACAGGCTTCCTGATGCCAGACAGGGATCTGCCAAGTGACCTGCTTCTCCAGTTAGGTGAGACCTTGGAATTCCCCTGGACGGGACCTCCTAGGAGGGACAGGTTCTCTGGTATTGCTGTTGGATCACACCGAGGAAGATAATCAACACTTCTCTCTCATGGTGCTGCTTAAAAGAACTTCTGAATAATTATCTCATTTGATCCTTACCTCAACTATGTGTGGTGAAGCTACTGATGTAGCCCTGTTTTATAGATGTAAAAACTGAGACCCAGAGAGACTGAGTGATTTGTGTAGGGTCACACAGCCAGGAAGGGTCAAGGCAAGCATCTGAATTCTGGCCCCTGAACTCCAAGTCCAGGGCGTGGCACAGAGTGGGCTCAGTGACCATTTGCTCTCCTCTGACACCTCCCATCAGCTAAACGGAAGTCATTGCTTCTCTCTTAGAAAGCCATCTCTCCAGGAGAGGGCATTACCACCACCAGGACCCTCAGCAAAGAGGAATTAAAGACCCGGTCCTCTTGTGACATTTATTATTTAGATCTCAGAACTTTCTTGGCCTCTTTGGGTTTTCCCTGCCAGCTCAGCTGATGAGACTGCCATTTTATGTAATACCTGCATGAAAAAGAAAGGAATTCCCCCATTTTTCGCAGAAATAACAGTCGGGCATCATTGTCAAAAATAATAGAAATGTTAGCAACCAGATTCACGTGAGGACTATGTGGCCCTCCTGAATTGCATTTGACTCTCATATTCCACTTCATCCTCTCTATGGTTTTCTGGGTAACAGAGAAAGCTTTTTCTTTTTAAATAACAGCGGGATTGGCAAAATTGGGAATGAGGAGAAAACATGGAACCCAGTTAGAGAAGATGTGGAGTGTATGTAGAAGGGCTAATGGAAATGTAAAACTAGGAAAAAAAAAAAGAAAGAAAATGTGAGACTTGGCTGCATTATTTGTGGGGGTTCAAACTGGGAAAGGTTAAATACCACAATTTTTCCATTTGTTTTGCATTTTGACTCTGAAAAGAAAGCTGGCTTTGCCCATTTTTTATTTTTAAAAACTTGTAAAAAAAAAAAAAAAAGAGAGAGAGAGAGAGAAAGGAACAATTAAAAAAAACAACAACTTTAAAATGTGACAGCCAAAAGAAGCTAGCTAGAGAAGTAGGTGACTAAGGGCGTGAGGAATGAGGAGCATGCCTCCCTCTGGGAGGGGTTCTACCTGTGCGAATCTTCACACACAGGAATCTTACTGCCAAACATGTTCTCACATGTATGGTGGTGGTGAATGATTTGAAAGACATCGAAGTCAGAACAAAGAAGAGTCTGGAACATGTTTAATGATTTACCTCTGTAGAGCATTCTGAACAACCTAAAATCTGGGAGACATCTCTGAATTCCTTGCCTCTTGCACAATTCAGCCGGGCAGTAAGAACCAACACCTGTTTCCTTGGGAATGTCTCCAAAAGTCCCAGTAAGGTAAGAAATATCTAAACATGAAATTTAGTTAAAGTAGCCCTACTCACCAGGCTATGATCACAATGAAAAGGTCATCCTTCGAATTCATTAATAAACTTCTTACCCTTAACTACATTCTCAGAAAACACACACACACACACACTCTCTCTCTCTCTCTCTCTCACACCCTCACACCCACACACCCACACACCCACACATACACGCTTCCATGCTACTGAGTCTAAAACTTTCCTAGTTCACTCCTACTCCCTTTCCTGGCTCAGCCTAAATGTCACTTCCTCCAGGCAACCTCCTCTGATTCCTCAGACACAGTCAGGGCCCCCCATGAACTCTGATAGTACCCTGCAGCCTTCTCAAGGGCACTCCTGGCATTTCCTTTGTTCCCACCTCAGGGTGTTTTATCTGACCCCGCAGTGCAGTTACGGATGCTCTTCCATGCTACCCCACCCCTCACTAGGTTCTCCTGGGCTTATAAGTATCCTAGGGTGTGAAGTAGAAGGATCCCCAGAAGGATGTGGAGGCCATGGCCCTCTTGGATGTGAGTGGGAGCCAAAGTGGGCATTGGAACCATGAGGGATTGGGGCTGGAGGCACTAAGTCTGCCAACTTGGTCCCTTCAGTGGGCTTTCATGGTGAAGCTTAGGTAGAGACAGCGGAACTTCCAGAAGAATGGGCTCCCACTGCAGGGACACATGGATCAGGATAAGGGGCAGCTAAAGTGGGAGCCATCCAGCCCGAGCAACAGGGCCCTACCCTGTTTTCCTGGATGGCATCCACTCCGGCGTAGCAGGACTTACCAGGGTGAACTTCATAAACCTGGGCAAGTGGATTCTTAAGCAATATTTAATTTGACTTAGGAAAAGTAAAGGGGTCTTTTATCTAAATTCATAACTCTTATACTCATACCACAATTATAATTACATAAGGACTTCCAAAATTGTCAGTTTTATGTCTCCCTTCCCCTGTTAGAAGCTTACATACCTCGCACAGTCTGCAATGTGGTTGACTCTCAACAAATATTCACTCCACGAATAAGTGAATTAATCTTTGAAAAATTCCTTGATCTTCCAATAATAACAAACCCTCTTGTTGGAAACTTCTACCAAAGCAAAATCATAAAACTCCCACCACCCAACATGTTTTTAAGAAGTCTACATCAGCCCTGCAAGTCTAAAATCACAAATATTGAAAAAAGTTTTTTTGGTGTTTGGGTTTTTTTTTTTTTTTTTTTAAGTAGGAAGAATAAAGACACTTTTACCAAGAGTGGGCCTCAGCCCTTCTGCACTAGGTATGTTTATCAAGGGCTCACCCTCTACCTCTGATGGGTCCTGCCAGACCACCCCTTTCTCTTGTGTTCTTCCAGCTTTCACCACCTGATCAAATGTCTCTAAAAGAATAAACCCAGGAAGGAGCCTTGAGAAGCAAGCAGTGGACACTGGAGTTTTCACTTCTCAGAGAATGTACTGTGTGGAGGTCTCCATTCTACGAGGTTTCAACTGATGGGAAAGGCCGTGGTCCAATGGTTAGAAAAGTGTCTCCCGGGGGAGGGGAGGTGGGAAAGGGGGTCTCTTCATGCTGAGACCAGTGCAGCGACATCTGATGTGTATAGACAAAATCAAGTCCTGTATACACAACTCATGAAACGTGACAAGATAATAGCATTCTCTGAGGTCTGGACTCTATTTCTTCATGCCATTCATGCCCAACCCAAACCAAACAGTCCTATTTCACAGATTTCTGGCAACTTGCCTCTCTTTCTCCCTAATGACATATATATAAAAATAGGTATCCACAAAGAAATGACTTCTAGCTTTAAAAGCTATTTAGCTAGCAGTGTATGAGACAGTCTCTCCCAACTTTTTTTTTAGTGATATTTATGAAAACAAGGAGGAAGACAAGAACTCAAAAAATACTAGAAACTTTGACCCAATCAATGGCTTAACTAGATTTAGGAAGCATTTTCATTAATTCTAAAGTGGAACACATTAGATTGGTATAAGCCTACCCAGGTAAAATCTCATGCAAGAGAGGTCAATAGGAAACCAGTTGCCCTACTTTTGATTAGAGACACAAAGATCCAAGGTCTATACCAAGTAGGACATGAGGAAGATCCTCACATGCCATGGAAGTGCTGCTTTTCGAGGGTGCTGATACTACATCTATTTGGAGGCAGCTCCTCCCAGGAAATAACTGGTCAGGAAGTGTGCGGGGAGGGATGGGAGGGAGGAGAACCAGCAATTTTCTATTCTATCCTGGGAGGTGCAATATTTACAAGTTAAGCGCTACGGGCAGGGGTGGGGACAGGAAGATCACTAATAGCAGTATATACTATCAGCTTCGGGTTTGCAGGTGACTCCTTGGGTCAGAGGAATAGAGAATTGGGTAGGTGAATGTGCTACCTCAGGAGAATGGAACCATGGTAGGTGCTTGCCTGCTAGAAGCTGAAATTCGGTCTGGACACTGTGCAGATCAGCTTGTACCTCAGGTCTGAAAAGGAGAGGCTCACCCCACCGTGGACTGAGAGTGTGGCCCAGACAATACTGATGACCAACATCAAGTCTGGAGAGACCATCTTAGTTCAAGATGAGAAAAAAAAACCCCAAATCCTACTGTTTATACCTGAAAACGGGGCATGTGTAAAGAGTCCTACAGATCAAGGGAAAGGAGATAGAGTTCTGAAGATTCTTGGAAACAATCTATGTGGTATAACCGGAAGAAAATTTCGGAAGATTACAACTTCAGTAAAATGCAAGAAGATGTAGTATTTATTAGGGTGATTATTTAATTTTATCCTATTTAGACTGGAAGTGGGGGGCTATTCATAATTACACCAGTTAGAGGGCAGTAACTCTCATAAAAAGATAAAAACTTCTAAATAAAATTTTAGCACATAGAACCCAGAAAATGCATTTTTAAAAGATGCTACATTGTGACAAACTGGGATTTATCCCAGGAATGTTAAGTTTGATTTCGCATTGCAAAAATCAATGTAATTCATGTATTAACAGAAAAGAGAAAAAAAAAGATTCTTTTGATAGATGAAGAAAAAGAACTTGATAAAATTGAACATGGATTAATGATAAAATTCTCAGCAAACTAGGAATAGAACGGAATGTCTTTAATCTGGTTAAAGTGCATCTCAGAAAATGTATAGCTTGTGTTATAATTAATGGTGAAATAATAAATGTTTTCCCTGTGAAATTGAAAACATGGCAGGGATGTCCACTGTCACCATTTCTATTCAACATAGTACCTGAAGTCTGGAGGGCAGGGGCGGAGTGTACAGCTTGGAAAGAAGCAAAACTTTATTTGTAGATGGCATGATTGCATATGTATAACATTCAATGTAATGTACAATTAGAATTAATAAGTGACTTTTAGCAAGGATGCAGAATAAAAGATCAATATAAAAATCAGTTAATTTCTAGGTATTAGCAATACATAATTTAAAATGAAATAAACTTGGATGCCTGGGTGGCTTAGTTGGTTAAGTGTCAGACTCTTGATTTTGCCTCAGGTCATGATCTCATTGTCCTGAGATCAAGCCCTGCGTTGGGCTCCAGCCTGAGTGTGGAGCCTGCTTAGATTCTCTCTCTCCCTCTCCCTCTGCCCCTTCCCACACCCCACCCCAACCCCCCTCTCACTTGCACTCTTTCTCTCTCTAAAAAAAAAAAAAAAATGAAGTAAAATTACTATGTACAATAGCATCATAATTATCAAACACTTAGATTGAAATAAATGTAACAGAAGATGTTCAAGATCTGTCCACAAAATACTGAAAAGTAAAAAAAAATTAAAGATCAAAATTTATGGAGAAATATATGATGTTCACGGGTCAAAACACACAATACTGTTTAGATATCAATTCTCTTCAAATAGGATTGCAATCCCAATGCAAATCCTACACGCTCTTCTTCAATGTGACTTTGCTAATGCCCTATCAGTACATGGAGTCTAATTTCCCTTTCTTTGACTCTAGATGGGTTTGTATGCTGCATGACTTTCTAGGCAGATCGTAAGTGGCAATGCAGTGTCGACCTGGATTATTGGAATACTCACTCTTTTAGACTTCAGTTGCCATGTAAGCATTCCAGCTGCATGGAGGTGCCATGCTGTGAGGACCGAACTAGCCTATGTCAAAAGATCACACAGAGAGGCCCTTAGATTATGTGAAGCGAAGACTCCATGAATACCTGGTCAGACCCCATGGTTCTGGTTCCCTGGTGTCTGAGCTCCAGCCATCATCCAACTACAACTGCATGAGACCCCAGAAGCATAGAGCTAAGTCCTTCCTGCATTCCTGACCCCCAGGAGCCAAAGGAGATAATAAAATAATTGTTGTTTTATATCACTACATTGTTTTTCCTAAAACATTTTATTGAGGTATGATTGACATGTAAAAAGCTGTGCATATTTAATGTATACAACTTGAGTTTGGGCATAAGTATACACCACCAAACCATCATCATCATCAGGGCCATAGACATGTCTACCATCTCCCAAGGTTTTCTCCCACATCTATTATTATTATTATCATTATCATTATTATTATTATGTGTGTATGTGGTAAGAACACTTAACAGAAGATCTACTTTCTTAGCAAATTTTACATATAAAATATGATATTGTTATTATAGGTACAATGCTGTGTAGTAAATCTCTTATTTATCTTGTATAACTGAAGATTTGGGCTCTTTGACCATCACCTCCCCATTGCATCCTCCCCCGGTCCTTGGAAATCACCATTCTACTCCCCATTTCTATGAGTTTGACTATTCCGCATGTAAGTGAAGTCATACCATATTTGTCTTTCTGTATCTGGCTCATTTCACTTAGTGTCTTCCAGGTCTATCCATGTTGTCACAAAAGGCAGACTTTCCTTCTTTTTTAAGGCGGAATAGTATTCCACTGCATGTGTCTTGTCTGCTTAGGCTGCTATAACAAAATACCAGAGACTGGGTAGCTTAAATGACAGAAATTTATTTTCCACATTGTGGAGGCTGGGAAGTCTATGAGCAAGGTCCTGACAGATCCAGAGTCTGTTTAGGATCCATTTCCTGATCCATAGTTGGTATATTTTCACTGTGTCCTCACATGGCGGAAGGGAAAAGGGAGCTTTCTTGGGCCTCTTTACAAAGGGTACTAACCATCTATGAGAGCTCTACCTTCATGACCTAATCACGTCCGGAAGGCTCCACCTCCTGATGCCATCATCTTGTGGTGGGGTGGGCACAAACAGTCCATAGCAGTAAGTATCTACCATATTTTCTTTCCAGTTTACTGTCACTAGACTTGAGGTTGTTTCCACACCCTAGCTATTTTGAATGCCACTGCAGTGAACACGGGAGTGCAGATGTCTCTTCAAGATCCTGATTTCTATTCCTGTGGATGAATACCTAGAAGTGAGATTGCTGGATCATATGGCAGCTCTATTTTTAATTCTTTGAGGGACCTCTATGTTGTATTCCAGAATGGCTGTGTACCAATTTACATTTCCACTTCTGTGTACCCTTGTTCCCTTTTCTCCACAACCTCACAAACACTTAGCTTTTTTTTTTTTAAAGATTTTATTTATTTATTTATTTGACAGAGAGAGAGAGACACAGCGAGAGGGAACACAAGCAGGGGGAGTGGGAGAGGGAGAAGCAGGCTTCCCGCCAAGCAGGGAGCCCAATGCAGGGCTCTATCCCAGGACACTGGGATCATGACCTGAGCCGAAGGCAGACGCTTAACGACTGAGCCACCCAGGCGCCACCCCCCCTTTTTTTAATTAATAAAAGGCATCCTGGCAGGAGCAAGGTGATATGTCATTACAGTTTTGATTTGCATTTCTCTGATGATCAGTGATGCTAAGCACTTTTTATATGCCTGTTGGCCATTTGTATGTCTTCTTCGGAGAAATGTCCATTCAGATCCATTGTCCATTTTTAAATCTGATTATTTGTTCTCTTTGTTATTGAGTTGAGGAGTTCATTATATATTTTGGATATTAACCCCTTATCAGATATACGGTTGCAAATATTTTCTCCCATTCTTTAGGTTGCCTTTTCATTTTACCGATGATTTCCTTTGCTGTGCAGATTTCTTTTTTCATATTGTCCCACTTCTTTATTTTGCTTTTGTTGCCTATGATTTTGGTGTCATATCGAAAAAATCATTGCTAAGACACATGTCAAAGAGCTTTTTCCTGGAAGTTCCAGTCCAAGAGGGCAACTTAGGAGGCTCCTGAACTCACCTCCTTCCATGGACACAACAAATCTCTAGCATTCATTCATTTATTCATCAGTGTTGAGTACTTATATACCAGGCACTGTTCTAGTTGCTCACTACACAGCGGTAGAAAAAAACCTCCACAAAAGTTCTGGCCTCATGTAGCTCACATTCTAGTGGGCAAATAGATGATAAACTAATAAAATAGAAAATATGTGATGGTGGTAAGTACTATGGAGTATAATACAGGGAAGAAGGAGAGAGAACAAGGGGGGTGAGTAGCTCTTTTAAAACGTGTAGTCAGGGAAGATTTCACTAAGAGATGACTTTTGAGCAAAGGTCCAAAGGAGGTGAGGGAGTAAGCATTGCAGACATTTGGGATAGAGTGGTCTGGGGTAAGGGAAAATAAGTGCAAAGGCCCTGATGCAAGAGGATGCTGCCCCTTATGGGAAACAACAGGAGGGCAAAGGGAAGAGGTGGGAGTAGTAGAGATGTAATTGATTGTGGGGCAGGCTGTATAGGGCCCTGTGGGCCATTTTAAGGACTTGGCTCATTGTTTGAGTGAGTTGATGGGCCACTAGGGGTGTTAGGCAGAGGGGTGACATGACCTGATTGATATTTGAAAAAGATCACTTTATTATTATTATGTTCAGTTAGCCAGCATATAGTACATCATAAGTTTTTGGTGTAGTGTTCAACGATCCATCAGTTGCGTGTAACACCCAGGGCTCCTCCCAACACGTGCCCTCCTTAATGCCCATCACCTGGTTACTTTGGCTGTGATGTTGAGAACAGAAGGAAGGTGCAGGAGTACACACAGGAAGATCAGGCAGAAAGCTTTTGCAATAATGCAGGTGGAAGAAAAGATTACTTGGAACAGGGTGATACCTGTGGAATTGGTGAGAAGGGCTTGAATTTTGGAAAAATATTGATGATAGGGAGGAATGACAAGATTAGCTGATAAATGTGTGAGAGAAAGATTTTTGGCCTGGGCAACTGGAAGCTTGGAAAAGCCATTTACTGACATGCGGAAGACAATGACAATTATGTACCAAGCATTGTTCTAGTTGCTCAGGAACTAGAACATGTTTTTTTGGGGGGAATGTCAGTTTTGGACAAGCTAAGTTTAAGAGTCGCTATCTAAGAAAAGATGTCAAGTAAATAGCTGAATATACCAGTCTGGCCGAAAGTATGAATTTTAAACCTTCATGAAACAAGAGGTCTGCTTATTAGCTGAGATTTTGTACTACTCATACTGAAAACAAGCAGGAAAAGGCAAATTATCATTTCCGTAATTAAAGCTTTTAGGATTAGGTGGTTTCATTTCAATCACACAGCTGTAAATAGCAGATTGCTTCCATCTGGGGCTCCACCCAGGTTCAGACCACAGTTGTGTTAACCTCAACATCCACAGGAATTGGTCTATTGCTCTGTAGCACATTGAAATGTGATCTAGAAAAACAACAGTATCCAGTTTTTAACTAACGTGATGTCAGTGAATTAAGTCAGAGCGATAGATCTGAAGTTGAAAAATATCCTCAAGATCAATGCATTCTGGGAAGTCACCTGTAGATGCTATAGGCCCTTGTTATAGGACCTGGGCTCATCAAATAAACAAATTGGGGAAAAAATAGTATTATTAGTCAATTTTAAAATTGTTTCTTCCCTTTCTCAGACTTCTTCCCTTTTAAGAAAAAACATGATGGTCAAGGTCAAGGTCAGAGGACCTCAAGCATCCTGTGGTGGTTATAATGGGTATGCCTGCGGGTGTCCTCCAGCCTCAGCCTTGCTGTCTCTGGCTTTGGAAGCCTGGTTTGGGTACCAAGGGCAATGCTAGGATTTCCTGAGTATGACTGTGGCTTGTAATTAAGGGTGACCCAAATATGATTTGGCCACCACGGAGGCTGTGTTTCCACCTGAAACTAATGAATAATCACTTTCCATAGCGTCATCAGCACTCTGCAAACAACTTTTTCACTATTTTTTTTCACCTTTGCCAACATTTAATTTGGCATATTTCTTCATATACTAGTGAGGTTGATCACTTCTTAATATATTCATTGGCAGTTCCCTTTTTTTTTTTGAGAGAGAGAGAGCAAGCATAAGTGGGGCAGAGGTAGAGGGAGAGAATCCCAAGCAGACTCCCCTCTGAGTGCAGAACCTGATCCAGGTAGATCTCACAACCCTGAGATTATAACCCAAGCTGAAATCAAGAGTCGGAAGCCTAACCGACTAAGCCACCCAGGTGCCCTCACTGGCGGTTCTTGTTTCTCGTTTATGTCCTGTCACTTTCCACCACAATTCTTGATATGCATAGCCCATTGGTTTTGTTGCTAGTAGACCATGGATTAAATTTGTCTACTCTGTAAGAGCTTCAATGTGTTCTTTCCTGTTATAAATGATCTCTGAATACACCGTTAGTACTTTATTTTGAATATTTTATTTCATTTCTGGTAGTAGCAGTCTTTAAGTGTGTCCTGATGTTTCAAACAAGCTCATTTGTCAACCCTATGAATGACCATCTGGAGGAGTTAAGAAGGCTTCATTTGTGGGGTCTGTATAACCCAAGCAAGATATCCATGGTCGTATCCTTCTCTGAATGGCCTCAAGACAAGATATACCTTTATTACACTGGTTAGCCTTCCCAGCTTTTGCATTTTGGATTCTGCACAGTCTTCAAAAGCGAATGCCTGAAACCAAAACACCTGACTCACTCTCTGCACACCTTCTTACACCTTCTACGTACACATTTGGACATGGTGGGTGCACGCAGGGCTGGATGACCAGGAAATAACTAGTAGAGCCCCTAGAGGTTATAAATGCTACCAAACTCAGGATTTCTGGGGGAAATAAAAAGCTATTTTAAGCAAACCAATGACACCTTTGCCGTCACCCAGTGTAGGTATTTCCCAAATAGCTAATAGCAAGCTATCAAAACCCTACACGCTCATTTGGAGTTGTGGCTGTCTTTGTCCAATTGGGATAGCTGTAAAAATAATCCAGCCTTCACCACACACAGGGTCCACTCAGCACGGCACTGCTTCCTAGTAGCCCCACCGTCTTGCTGAGGTTGGAGATACTGTCAACCTGGTGGTCGCTAAAACAAAACTGTTCCCTTGCAGGGCCCCTGATGCTACAATTTAGGTAATGCCATAAAAGAATTAATAGATAAATCCAGCATTCTTTGTAAGCTCTCTAAGATGTTGTCAATGGCTTGCTGATAGCTTAAAAGGGGGCAACTGAACATCAACAAGATCTGCCTTTGATCCACAGCAGAAAGGATGCAGTGTTGGAATCTCTAACAGAATAGTTCTGCATTAAACTGTTAATTTGACCACCTGGTGCTAAGAGAGAGAAAAAAAATGGTTGACACTTTTGAATCATGAAGTCACTTTTCGGTTTAGGAGCTGATGCTTAGAGACGCCCTGATAGGAAATCAGCGGGGCCCAGGGAACGCCCATCCAGTGAGTCCCATGATGAGGTCTCTCCCAAGGTCCCCCCATTCTGCTACTTAAAGCATCTACTTCAACTGCATAAAGTTGATCTTTATCCTAATGTCACACTTGAAAAGAATTCTCCCGCTATCCATCTCTGTTTCTATGCCAACAAAAGAAAGTATATGTATAGTATACATATATTTGTAAATATATATATAATATATATATGCATGCTGTATAGATGCTTGTATTTACATATATTTCATATATATATATATATATTTCCCCTTCTCAACCAGCCTAATAATATGTTTTCTGCCAAATTTTAAGCAAACGTTTAAAACCTGGGGAGAGTTTTATCTCTAAACCCAAGCATAGCAGTCCAAGGGGAAGCCTAAACCTCACAATCTCTCTTCCTGTGATCAAAGCTGATTCAGCCATGCTGCATGTAGAGTTCTTGGTGAAGAGAAGAATCTGAAAACTCCAAATCAGAAGAAAGAGCTGGAGCTTCTTAAAAACTTCCTGAGTTTATGTGCATCTTTTGATTTGTCTTTGGAAAGCATAGCCACAAGTGAGGCATTGGAAACCCTGGGAAGTCATAAATAGTTTGATTTTTTTTGGTAAAGATTTATTTATTTATTTTCGAGAGAGAGAGAGAGAGAGAGAGAAAACACAAGTGGGAGGGGCAGAGAGAACCTCAAGCAGATTCTGTGCTGAGACTGACATGGGGCTTGATCTCACGACATTGAGATCAGGACCTTGAGATCACGACCCGAGCCAAAACCAAGTCAGACGCCCAACCGACTGCACCACCCAGGCTCCCCAGTAGTTTGATTTTTTAAAAGTGGGCTATACTGTCCTGTAGAGAATGTGGCAAGACTATAAATTATAATAAGTGGTTACACGGGGCACCTAAGGGGCTTTTCTAACTGCTTTTATCAAGCAGGGATCCATCCACCTTTCCTCTGTCTCTTCTTTTCCCCTTTCCCTGCTCCTCCTGCTCACTGTTCACATTTTCTAAACACCATACTCTGCAGCTAACTGCTTTCCCACCAGTTGACTTCTCTTAGAAAGCAGAAACACACTCGATGTATCTTCTGCAAATCATAGATGGCAGACCAACCTACTTGTCTTCCTCAAACCCTTTTTTATGTTTTATTCTTTTTACCTTCACTTAATTCTTCTTTGAAGCTCTTCCTTTCTTTATGGAGGTCTGAGATTCTGACTTAGTCTTTTCCTTCTCTCTAAAGAACTTCTTTTAATATTTATTGCAAAGCAGGTCTACTGACAACAAATCCCCTCAAATTTTGTTTGTCTGAGAAAGTCTTTATTTCTCCTTCATGTTTGAGGGATAATTTCATGGGGTACAGAATTCTGCAACACTTTAAATATTTCACTCCACTCTTTTCGCTTGCATGGTTTCTGAAGAGAAGTCAGCTGCAACTCTCTGTCCCTCTATCGAGAAGGAGGTTCTGGTTTTTGTTTACCTCTAGCTTCTTTCATGATTTTTTCTTTATCTTCAATTTTTCTGTAATTTGAAAATGATATGCCCAGGTATATTCTTTTTGGCATTTATTTTACTTGGTGTTCTCTAAGCTTTCTGAATCTGTTATTAATTTGGGGGAAAATATGTCATTATTGTTTTAAATATTTCTTCTCTTCCTTTCTGTCTATCTTCTCCTTCTGGTATTCTCATTACATGTATGTTACACCTTCTGTGGTTGAGCCAGGGCCTTGGATATTTTGTTCTGTTTCTTCAGCCTTTCTTCCCTTTGCTTTTCAGTTTTGAAGGATTCTATTAAGATATCCCCAAGCTCAGAGGTTCTCTCCTTAGCTGTATCCAGTGTTCACTAGTAAGCTTATCAAAGGCAGTCTTCATTTCTGTACAGTGTTTTATTTCTAGCTTTTTTTGTGTTTTGGTTCTTTCGGAAGATTTCCACCTCCCTGCTTACATTATTCTTATGTTCTTGGATGCTGTCTACTTTAGCCACTAGAGTTCTTAGCATATTAATCTTATTTGTTTTAAATTGTTGGCCTGATAATTCCAACATCCCTCCCAGCCTGGTTCTGATGTTTGCTCTATCACTTCAAATTGTGTTTTTGTGCTTTTTGCTGTGCCTTGTAATTTTTTCTTGATAGCAGGACACAATGTACCAGGTAAAAAGAACTGCCTTTAATAATGTGGTCATAAGGTGTCGGGGGAGGGGAAATGTTCTATAATCCTGGGATTAGGTCTCAGGCTTTTAGTGAGCCCATGCCTCTGGACTGTGAACTTCACAAATGTTTAAAATAAATTTTTTCTCTCCCCTTAGGTGGAAGAGGGTGGCTAGAGTGGGCTGGAGAGGCTGGTGAAACTTTAGATTCAGATGTAAACCCCAGGGAAATTTAACCCTTTTTCTGGGCTTTATTTCCACTTTTTAGAGGTTTTCCTCACCACTCACCTTCACTACACCCCCAGAAATAGTGATTTGAGACTTCAGGGAGTGAAAGCATTTTCTGAGAAATCAGTTGGGTAATGGTAGTTTGGGTGAAATCTTTCACCAAGCTGGGAGGGAAAGAGACCTTGGACATCTCAGTTTAGTTTAAACATAATGGCTACAGGCTCCCTTGAAGAATGAGGATTAGGAAACATAACCCAAAACCATTTGCGGGGGCGGGCTGGAGTGGGGAGCTGATTAAGGGATTAGCTTGATGATATTAACATGAAAGTGGGGGGGGCACGACAGAATTAATTGGGAACATATGGCCAGACTAGTACACTACAGATGTATTTTCTCAGTTTAAGACTTCTGTTCCTGGTGAGAGTCAATGTGGAAAGAACTCCTTGGGGCAGGGTCATTCCTTCCGTGGCTCCTTGCTTTGCCCTACGCATTCAGCAACAGGACACACCTCTCCATTTCAAGACCCACACCAACAGTTACATCTTCACAAAATTCTCCCTGCCTCCACGGCATCCACAAACACCGTGGACCCGGAGGTGGGGAGGCTTTTCTTGGCCTCCAGTTGCTGTACACAAGGTGTTTGAGAGACCCAGCACCCTCCCAGTTCAGTGCCATGTAGGACTGACATCACTCTCGAATCATCGGCGCTGGCCACAGCAAGGTCAGTGTGAAGCAAGGGCTCTGCGAACCATCTGTCTGCAGGATTCAAAGGTGGACTGTGGGTCCTGCCCTCTCCTAGGCATTGATGACCCGTGGTAAGCTGAACTACATCATACCCAGTGCTCTATTCAGGAGCACGCTCCTGAATCTCACTCAAAAGATGCTTGCAAAGCGTCTTGGTGGAGACGGCCTAGCACAGTAGCATCTAGGCATAGTGAGGGCATGTTATTTTTTTTACCTTTAGCCCTCTGCATTTTCTAAACCTGGGTTAGCCAGGATTCCTTAGAATGGGGCCTGAAAAAAACAGGGAATACTGTGGTAAATAGTTAAAAAAAAAAAAAAAGTATGGAGGCAAATGCTAGTCTCAAATATAATCAAGAGATGCCCTAGCTGTAGGCCCCTGTATAAAATAGAAACCTAGGGGACAGGTAGGTAGGGGAGAGTGCAGGACAGTGACTGCCAAGGGGTATAGGATTTCTTTTTGGGATGATGGGAATGTTCTAAAATTAGAGTGTGGTAATAGTTGTAAAACTTTGTAAATTTACCAAAAATCACTGAATTGCACACTTACGGCATGTGAATTTTTACCAAAAAAGCTGTTAAATTAAAAAAAAAAAAAGGCAGAGCATGGAGAGCCATTATAGATGCAAAGAGTTATTTCTCCTGCAGGATGGACAACTCCGCTGGGAAGCCCAGCAAAACCCAGAGCCTCATGGAACAACTTGAGAAATCCTGTTTTCTCTGACCAAGACCAGTGGATGAAAATTCCAGGGATGCAAAAAAAAGAAAAAAATAAAATTCCAGGGATGCAGATTTTGCCTTGATATCAGGAAAGGCCTTCCGACTGTTAGCAAGGCTCAGTAAGAGAAAGAATGTTTTTTGTGAGGTGGTGCGCTCCCAGACCCTGGGTTCAAGCACAGTGCTCTACCGAGGAAGGGGACCAGGGACTCTGCAGTGCATTGGGGTGACAGAGGCCTCCTAGGGGGATTTCTAGCTCTGAGGCTCAGGGATTCCACTGTTGCAATAGGAAAACCCCCTGTCCCCTCCAGGGCTCCGTTTGTCCATCCAGAAGCCAGGATGGTCTTTGCCACATTTCTAATTCAACCGGAAGGGGATGTTTGTGTACCGCTCTGAGATTTGCTGATGAAAGAGACCAGAGAGGCAAAGAGACTCCCTGAAGACTTAGACTCAGGTAATAACAGGAACTCGGCAACCAACAGACTGCAATTGTGCCTCCATAATAATAGTAATTAATGCAAGAATAATAACTCCATTTTCGATTTCCTATTGCCACTTTTGTCCTGGGCAACTAACAAGCCACTTCTGGGGTATGACCTTATAGTCGTTCTTATGTTTGTTTGTTACAGCATTTATGGTTTTCTAAAAAATTATAAAAGTGCTATGTTGCCTATTAGAAAAGGCAGAAAGTCATGAAAGATAATATAAATGGGAATCCCACAAGCCAGTGTTAACCACTACTGACTTATATCTTGTTATATTTTATTTTATAAAAATATAAATGTGGTACACATGCTTAGTAAACTGATTTCTGATTTAACAATGTATTATAGTCTTTCAAAGTCACCAAGGATACCTGTAAAACATTATTTTTAATGCTTGCATAAAATTGTAAACAACAATAAATACTAATATATTTAATCTATTCCCTATTGTTGTAGATTTAGATTGCTTCTATTGCTTTTGCTATTGGCAATGAGATTTTTGAGGTCAAAGATTTTTTTTAAGTCGAAGTGCATATTTTTAATATAAATGCCCTGGAATGGACACCAGATGTTGAATTTCTGGTTCAAAAATATATAAATATTATTCAGGTTCTTCAAACTCTTCAAAGTGTTTGTTCCATATTATACTCAAACTAGCAGGAGACTCATTTCCTATGTCTTCTGTAATTCTAGCTATTATTTTCATTATAAAATATTTATCAAATTGGTAGGTATACAATAGTATCTCATTTTTTAAAATTTGTACTTCCTGGCCATTTTTAAAAAGATAGATATTTGCAAATGACACTACAGATAAAGGGTTGGTATCCAAGATCTATAAAGAACTTCTCAAACTCAACACCCAAAAAACAAATAATCAAGTCAAAAAATGGGCAGAAGAAATGAACAGACACTTTTCAAAAGAAGACATACAAATGGCTAACAGACACATGAAAAAATGTTCGTCATCATTAACTATCAGGGAAATTCAAATCAAAACCACATTGAGATACCACCTTACACCAGTTAGAATGACAAAAATTGACAAGGCAAGAAACAACAAATGTTGGAGAGGTTGTGGAGAAAGGGGAACCCTCTTACACTGTTGGTGGGAATGCAAGTTGGTACAGCCACTTTGGAAAACAGTGTGGAGATTCCTCAAAAAGTTAAAAATAGAGCTACCCTATGACCCAGGAATTACACTACTGGGTATTTACCCCGAAGACACAGATGTAGTGGAAAGAAGGGCCATATGCACCCCAATGTTCATAGCAGCAATGTCCACAATAGCCAAACTGTAGAAAGAGCCAAGATACCCTTCAACAGATGAATGGATAAAGAAGATGTGGTCCATATATACAATGGAATATTACTTAGCCATCAGAAAGGATGAATACCCAACTTTTGCATCAACATGGATGAGACTAGAGGAGATTATGCTAAGTGAAATAAGTCAAGCAGAGAAAATTAATTATCATATGGTTTCACTTATTTGTGGAACATAAGGAATAGCATGGAGGACATTAGGAGAAGGAAGGGGAAAATGAAGGGGGGGAATCAGAGAGGGAAATGAACCATGAGAGACTACTGACTCTGGGAATCAAACTGAGAGTGTTAGAGGGGAGGGGGGTGGGGGATGGGCGAGCCCAGTGATGGGTATTAAGGAGGGCACGTACTGCATGGAGCACTGGGTGTTATACGAAAACAATGAATCATTGGAACACTACATCAAAAACTAATGATGTACTGTATGGTGACTAACATAACATAATAAAAAATTATTAAAAAAAGATTTATTTATTTGAGAGAGAGAGAGACCATGTACACATGCACACAAGCAGGGGGAGGGGCAGGAGAGGGAGAGAATCTCAAGCAGACTGCACGCTGAGTGCAGAGCCTACTGTGGGGCTCAATCTCATGACCCCAAGATCATGACCTGAGCTAAAATCAAGAGTCAGATGCTTAACCAACTGAGCCACCCAGGCGCCCCACACTTCCTGGTCATTATTGATCTTGACCATTTTTTTTCATGTCATTTGTTTGTCCTCTTTTGTGAATTTCATACTCATGTTTTTTGTTCATTTTTCTCTCCCACCATTCATCTTTTTCCTATTAATTTATAAGAGCATTACATATATTATGGATATTGAATCTTTGCTTCCTTTACAGATTGCAAATATTTTCCCCCAAAATTGTTATTTCCCTGTTAATCTTAAGAATTTTTTTGATATATTTTTTATGTTGTCAAAATTTAGTGATCTAGTTCTTTTACAATTTCTGTCTTAGAAAATACTTCCTCACTCCCAAAATATATATAACTATTTCTTTATTTTCCTTAAGTGTTTTTATAATTTCACTTTTTACATTTATATCTTTAATCTACTGGTTGTGATGCTGATTTATTGTGTGAGGTAGGAACTTCATATTTTTATAAATGGTTAGCCATTTTACCAATTATTGAAAATTTTATCCTTTATTTAATTGGTTTGAAGGATCACCTTTATCATGCACTAGAGTGTTATATATATTTTGATCTGTTTCTGGACTTTCTAATGTTTTCCCTCAGTCTTTTTTTTCCATCAAGCTTTTGTTGCTCCAAGACTATCTCAACTAATTTTATTTATTGTAATATATTTAGTTGTATATTGTATTGTCTAAGTGGGCAAATTGCTGCTTATTTCATATGAAGTTTATTTTTAGGTATTTTACAGTTTCTGTAACTGTGGTCATTGGGAACCTTTCTTTCCAATGGATATTTTGAGCTAGTTATTACTGATACATAGTAAAACCTTTGACTTTTTAATATATGTTTTAGAACATAACTAAGCACTCTCCTATTAGTTCAAATATTCTTTCATAGAAAGCAGAACAATAATTTATTCCAAAAGATGACAGATGAGTCCTGCAGACAGAGTTTGATACAGTACCATCACGTAAGAACACATCTTCCCTCTGAACGTATTCTCTTTCTGATTGTCCCACTGGAGTCTGGAATAAACACTTATCTGGATGCTGTGTGGTATATTTTCAAAAATATACTGTTCAAAAAGATTTGCTAATATTTTATTTAGGAATTTCCCCCCTTGTACTGATAATAGAAATTGATCTGTAATTTTTATTGTCATTTTTGCCTTCAAGGCTATGTTAGCTTTATTTTATAAGTTGAGTTTATTTTATAAATCAGAAAGCCTTTATAGTTTTGTATTGTCTGGGGCAATTAAAAATTGCTTTATTTTTTAAGATTTTATTTACCGATTTGAGAGAGCGAGAGAATGAGTGGGGCAAGAGGGGCAGAGGGAGAGGGAGAAGCAGACTCCCTGCTGAACAGGGAGTGCTACATGGGACTCAATCCCAGGACCCTGAGATCATGACCTGAGTCAAGGCAGACGCTTAACCGATTGAGCCACCCAGGTGTCCCTCTCTGGAGCAATTAAAAAAAAAACTTTTTCCTTCATTTTTTTTTCTTAAAGGCTTGACATAACTCTCTACCAAATTGTTTGAATCTGTCCTTTCAGAATATTACATCCCAAGTCACTGGTGAGTGTCCCTCCTTAATGTATTCTCCCTATCCAGCCTTATATTTTTGCATCCCCACATCTCATATCCTCAAAGTCCACCCCAGATATGCTCCCTGGTTCCTGCCAATACCTATGAGTTAGGTCCTACAATTCCTCCCAGAGCAAGTACTGTATTTATAACCTCAGGCTGGTCTGAGACATGGTCATGGTTGTCAGCCTGTGGATAATTAGGAGTGATGAGGGTTGACATTGCAACGTACCTGCCTCAGCTGAAGTCTTTGCAGAGTCCCCAAGCAAGAGGAGGTTACTCTTCTTGATAAGGGGGAAGCAGCCATTATCCTGGTGCAGACAATTCAGGGGAATTTAGGGGTTTAAAATCATCAGAGTCATACATCTAAATGTCCTTGTCCCATGTCTCACAAATTCATTCTTCTTTATATCAGGGCCCTGACTCTAACATGTGATACCTATTATGGATACATATTGTTTCCTTTTCTATTCTGATAGCTTTACAATTAGATCCTGGGCCAGATTTTTGACATGGTGTGTCCTAGAGCTGCTGGAAGTGAGCGGGGGGGGGGGGGGGGGGGGGGGGGGGGGGGGGGGGGGGGGGGGGG